>NW_007258478.1:89218-110452 GCF_000164805.1 Carlito syrichta | reverse complement strand
CGGGCAAGCTTCAGCGACAGACCCCGCGCCCGCGCGCACAGCTCTTCGGTCTCGGGCTGCTGCCTGCAGGCTCCGGCCAGAACCCACGGACGCGGCCCTCCCCCGGCGCTGCTCAAGCACCCGCGCCTCGCGTCACCCCAGGACCGCCCTCTCCTCCCCACGCGCGCCCCCCCACTCCTTTCCCTCCCATCTGCTGTTCCCGGAGAGCTCACCTCCGGCCTCTTGGCATCAGCTCCAGGAGGGACTGCCCGGTCCGGTCGGGTCAGGCCGCGCACCCGAGCGCTCCACAACCCGCAGCCTTTTCTTGAGGGTTAGCCTGGCCCACCCGACGGCAGGCTTCGAGCCGCCTGTCTGCCCCGCACTGCGCGTCCCGGGCGCGGCGTCCGCGCTCGCCGACGTCTGTGGGGCAGCACCTGGGACGCTCAGGCCGCAGACCCGAGGCTCCAGCATGAGCTCCTTAGCTCCTCCATGGAAGCGGAGCTCACTCCGAGCCCCCATTCTATCGGACCAGCGGGAACGCCGAGGACAAACGTTCCAGGCCCCGCCTCCCCGAAGGATCCGCTGGACTCGGCTGGGACCCCTACGTGGGAAAGGCGGCCCTTAAGCGTCACGACTCGCGACTGCAACTGATGGCGCAGGATCGGGCGGTCCGGGAGCCTGCCGGCTCTGTCCCTGCGCCTCTGTGGCACATGAGAGTGCCAGTGCTGACCCGCAGCCAGGGGCCTGTCCCCTTAGGCCCACTTCCCCTGTGGCACCTGTCCATTCCCCCAGAGTGCCCCAGAGGACCGGGTGTGGGCCTACCCACCCCGAAGACCAATCTCCCTCCCCAGGACAAGGGAAGCCATTCTGGCCCCCTTCCTTTTCTCCACAGCTCCCCGCTTATTTCTTCTTTGGCCCTGGAAGGCATTTCCCAGGCGTTCAAGGCCTGCGCAGACTGCCTGAGAGGAAACACTGAATCCAGTCTTCCCTGTCAGCCACACGGCCTTACGTCACTCTGAACCCCACTTCCCTCATCTGAAAAGTGGGATGGCAGGAGCACCTGCCTTGTGGGATTATTGGAAGAGTAAACTAAACGTATGAACACCTTAGCAAAGAGACTGATTCCCAGTCAACACAGAATAGGTGTCAGCTAGTTTTCGCTAGGATCCAGGCATCCCGCTTTCTTCCGGGGCAATGATGCCCAGAGGTGTGGCCTCACGTCTTCCTCCCGACACACATGCCTGAAAGGAAGGCTCGTCTTTGACAGGGTATCTCCAACACCAGAGCGATCCGGAGCCTGCAGCAGGGACTCCATAAACACTGGCAAAGCTCACTGGCCATCCCGGCCGGTTCAGGCGGCAGGAGACGGGAGTCGCGGGGCCCTCACCTGGGAAGTGAACCAGAGAAAGACGTCCCAGACCCTGCAGGGGAGCCCACAGCGACCTCAGAAAGAAGACTGGCAGAAGGCAGGGGCGCGGAGGGGCGTCCTGGGGCTGAGCACGTGCGAATGGGCAGGAAAACACAGTCAGACTTGGCTTCTCCCAGGCTACTTGCCATCGTTTTGATTTTTAAATGTTTCACCTATTTCTGTGTAGTTGGACTTGTCAAATGGTGAGACGGCAATAATGGTTTACAAAACCCATGAAACTGCTCATTTCTACACTTATCAACATAATTTTTTCCCCTGTTTTCTATTGTACACATCCACTAAATCTTTGTGGAAAGCAAATGAGAACGATTTCCACAAATGAAAAATTATCACTGATCTGTTTTGCGAAGGAATAGTTTTCTGCCCTGTCAAAAACATTTACATATGTTCCTATTTGTTATAGCTGAAAATGCACTTGTTTTTTAAACCTTTCCTTTGCATGGGGGGAGGAGAATAAAAATTAAACTGGACAATCCTATCTTGTCATCACCAGCGTTTTCAACCCGCACCCTCCCGCCCAGACTCCCCGAGTACTTCTGCACTTGTCTCCTCCTTTCTTTATTCTTCACATTGTTTCTGAGTTGATGTATCTGGCTGAGCTTCCCACTAGGCTGTGGGCTCCTTGAAAGGGAGGTGCATCCCATAGCACATTCTAACCTATCATGTGCAAGAGGGGAAAAAAAAGAAGCTCCTGTCTGAATTAAAAAATGCTTCATAATATCTTCTTGCAAATATACAACTTTAAAGTATACATTATAGTGGAAATCAATAACAACTTATATTTCAGGTTTCCAAGCACAAGTGCATTGATTAGATATGGAAAAATATAGCTGTAAAAGACTTACTGATTAGATATGGAAAATATAAAATAAATATATATGTGTGTGTGTGTGTGTGTGTGTGTGTGTGTGTTTATTCTACCCTCTGAATGTCCTTTTATTTTTGTATCCTGAGCATCTTTCTTCATGGTTTGAACTTAAAAGTAGGGTTTTAGAGTAGTGGTCAAGAGAAAAAACTAGGTAAAATCTTGCCCCTTCTTTGTCCTTCATTATTTGTCTCTTAAAAACATGGCTGAAATAACTGATTTTGTGAAATAGGCTACCTTTTCTCCTCACTTATTTCCTGCACGGGAAGTTGGTGTCACGCCAGGGAAGCTATTTCCTGCTTCATTGCAGGTCGGTGCCCCCATGTGACTAATGCTGTAACTGTGACCCCAGACGCATGTGTCACAGAGCTGATGCTGGGGCACCTCCTCCTGATGCCTTTTCCGCTCCCCTAAACATGGCCATCTGGGAGGACAGCACCACCAGACAATGGCAGCTTTGACACCCCATCAGTGTGAGAGCCATGCCATCCCAAGTATCTACACTGGACTTTAAAACAGTGGATTGAGAATCAGCACTCCTTGTGATTACGACTAGCAGAGGTGGTTTGTGAAAAGTGTTTGCATCAGCTTGCCTGATATGCCAGCAAACCTACGAATGTGTTCAAGTATCATAACGTCATAAATATGATACAGAAAAGGACTTGGTCCAGCCTGGAGCTAACTTTGAATTTGCTGTGTTGTCAAGTTCTGGTTTGAAACTGCTCAAAGAACAAAGGACCTTGGTGAGTCACTTTACCCCACTGACTCTACTTCCCTGACAAGGACGTAGCAAAGTAGCAAAATCTAATGTGACAAGATGTGCGTACATTCCTCGGAAATCAAAAGATTTGTGCACCTTAAAGCAGCCTTACAGCTGCTCTGGAATGAAAAGGTGACGCTGCAACATGCACGGGGAGAAGGCGTTGCAGCAGCTGCCATCCACAGCATCGTGGAATTACGGACACTCGGGCCCGCGGTAGGAATGAACCCTGCCTTCTGGAAACAAGACGTTTCTCTGGACACTGCTCCTCTGGACCCAGCTCTTTCACTCTTCCCTTGTGAACTGCTGAAGCTGTGAATTTAATCAGATTTAAGCTTCAGGACAACCTACTGCCTAAACCACTTACTTGCAAAAGCTAATGACAGTATGACCACATGGGGATTTTTTGTCATCGTGGGAGGGGAATCATGTGGATCAGAACTTCCCTGAGTTCCTGCAGTGGTGAAGCAGCACTGTAACCAGTGAGCCCAGCCGCTGCATGACTGTGAGCAACCACACAGTTTTCCCATCCTGACTTTCAGGTCCTGTGTCTTAGCCCATCTGATACTCAGAGACCTGTGAAATTGTCACTGATACCGCAAAAGGCTTCTGAGCCTTACAGGTCCCGTGTGGAACCAACTTGCTAGAAGTTTTCCAAACTTTGATGGTAATCCTAAAAAATTCACAGGGCATGACCAATACCAAGTTGCAAAGCTAAAATAATTATTTCTAATACTCAAATTTTGATCAGCCACACAAGAGGCAAGACGCTTTTTTCTGTTCTCCCTATGGAAAGCAACAACTGAAAATGGAATACTGTGCAGTCATAAAGTAGGTCAGAATGATGGTCATTGCAGCAACTTGGATGGAGTTGGAGTCGCGCCTACTCAGTGATCTCTCACAGAAACAAAGATCTGAGCACACATGTTCTCACTCATAAGTGGACCCTGAACACTTGGCATAATACTACAAAAAAAGAATTGGCAGGAACAAGACACTGCCAGGGGAGGGAGGGGACACAAAACATCAGGAAGGGTCCTTGTTCCCAATCTAGGCAAAGGGAGGTCCAGTGGGAGGCCCCAAAACTTCACCTGTACCTAAACCACTGATACACACCATTCTGACTTGTACTCCACAACTTTAAAGTTAAAAATTTTTCTTTAAAAAGAAAATGCTTATTTGGAAATATAAATAGAGCATATGTAGCCAAGTACAGGAGAAAATGGCAGTCTACAGGTATGTCCAGCCAGAACCAAATGTTATCCTTCTGGAAAATTATGTCTGTGATATTTCCAATTTTTAAAAAATGCACATACGTTGTGATTTATGTTCTTAAAATCAGCATGCATTTTAGCCTATGATTTAGACTCTGTCACTGTGTGTTCATTTTCCGAAGGATGACCTCCAGAACTGTATGGTTTCAGATGCCACAAAGCCCACTGCACTCCCAGCAGTTCTTTATGACTCACCTCACATCAGCACTTCCTTGTATGCTGTCCCTTTCTGAAGGACTTTTAAAACTACCTACAAGAGTTACTTTTTTGAGGTGAGAGTGTTGTCGAAATTTAATTTTCTTGAATGTATTTTTTTCTTTGTTTTGTTTAGCTTTGGATTTTTCTTTGAATGCAGAAAGTTCCTTCTGATTCAAACAACTCAAAGCCTGAAGGTTTGGATTCCAAAATTGAAACATTTACTTATGATAGTCACTCAGTTTTTCATACATTTCTAATCTAACTATTCCGTGCTTCTACCATGTAAATTAATTCAGGCTGTCTCAATGACTTATATATATGTGGGAAATAATTTTATTTGAAACGATTAAGATCTGTGGTTAAAGAAATGAATAATTTTAAACATATATTCCTATATATCCTAAGCATGTTATTTTAACTTAAATAATTAAGTTACACTCATTTGCCAAACATTTGGACATAGGGCTAAGGCCCTTTGCACGTGTGATTTCTGTTTGGCAATAGATGTTATTTTTCTGACATAACAGAACTTTCTTGACAAATTCAAGTTTAGCTTTCTTTAAAAAGGAAACACTAAGAAGAAAGTTGAATGCAGGATCCATCTGGAGTTTAAACTCTTTCCCTGGTCTTTTACATGAGTCTTGTACATAAGGATTTTCTCACCTATGTGCTTTGCCAAATCTTTCCAATGCATTTTACTTAATTTCTGTAGGGAAAAAGAAACTTTCTTTTCACACTTATTTTACTATTTATCTGATATTGAGTGAAATTTGTAATTGTGAGATATAACCAACATAAATCCATTTGAGGACTAGCTGACTCCATTAAGCATACTGGTCACCAGGTGGGAAGCGAAGGCTATAGGTGTCTTGGAAGGATTTGGTTTAGAAGCCACAGGTATATACAACTTTGTAAAACTGGGTCAGCATGTTGAGATCAGTATGTTCCACATCTCAAGAAAAAAAAGCTGCGTTTGATTCAGCAAATTAGGTGAGTGGAGGTTGAATAAAAGGGTTTCTATTATTGTTATGTGTATTTCAGCATTTTCCATAGAAATGATTGTTGATCTATGACAATGTCTGGCTTTATTTCTGTAAACGATGATGAACTCTTCTGAGCTATTTAATACTCATTCAAATTTTCAACCTGCACTTTGGAGTCTAGGCTGTCATAAGTAAATCAACAGAAAAATGCCTTTTATAGGTTCTGCCACCCTTGCAGTGGTGACAATGTTTTCTTCTCTCATAAGGTGGAGACATGTCCATCTGTCTCCTATGATGAGGTTGTGTGCCCTAAATTACCTCCTTGTCACTTTTCTGAAATCCTCTAGAGATGAAGAGAGTAAAAAGATGTGCTCTTTATAATGGTAATATGCTTTTCTTTTCTTTCTATATTAAAAGAAAAAATAAAACACACAAACATTCACAAACACATAAACACACATACATACACATAATAACCACATGCATAATACACTGTATTAGACTTTAAATTCCATAAAAGAAACTACAATTTGTTTACCATTGTATAGTACCCAGCACCTAGTAGACTGCAGGACAACCATGGCATCAGCATATACTAGGATGAATATAACTCCTTTCTACATTTTTATTTTGTATGAATTAGATAATAAGGAGTTAGTCTACACCCAAATTACTCAAATAAAGGTGGTCAAAGTTTTAATGAATTGTCAAGTTGGATTTTATCTTCATTGTATACTGATTTTTAACTCCCATTGTGCATAGAAAACATTAGGTTTATACTGAGGTTTTTTTAAATTGCCTGGCAGACTTCATCAAATGTTTTCATATTACACAACATCAGATAATGCAAAATTATATCTTCAATATGACTTAAGTATAATATATAAAATAGTTCCTATAAATTAGAAGGGGCTATTGGCTATTTGAAAATGCTAGTAATGTTGAATTATTTTATATTTGTAAAAAATGTACACACACACACACACATATTTGATACATTTGCTATGCTATCTTATACAGTATGGTTCCATGTTATATTGTCTTACATTATATTGTGTTATGAGAGAAAACTTATCCTTATAGTGAATAAAATTCTACAGTGCTTTTAAGCTGTCGAATAAATATAATGGCCACCCTCTGATGTTGGCACACTGCTCTAGAAGATTGGTTTATCTCCTTTTATTTCGGGAAGAATTTAACTTATTTGCTAATATGAACATTAGTATCTATCTTCTTTAACTTTGCATTTCTCTGAGAAATCTACTTTAAGGCCTGGAAGGACAGGATATGTCATGAGCTACAGAAGACATACAATTGTGAACAAAAATAGATTGGACCGTGAAACTAAAAAGTCATTTCAAAAAAAAATTGTATTTCTCTAGCAATAGTGTGTTGCAAATAAATCTCAATGAAATGGCTGCCATTCACCTAGAAGAATTTTAAAATGAAGACAACATACAACTCTCCTTCATAATTATTCACCTGCACCTCTAAACACTGCCTTCCCTGGTTCTATATGTTTTAGTTAGCCATGGAAAGTATTAATTTTTTTTTAACTTTATTGCTAAAGTATTATCAATGTCTGTATTCAATTATATGAATGTTCTCAGATTGGTGAACTAGTATAAATTCAAAAGAGTGTTGAATGTTATAAAGTAATATAATTTAAATCTTTCTGGAAGAATTTAATAACTAACTAGATTTGAAAATTCTACATTGACATTATGATACTGTAAGTTATGCTTTCATGTAAGTTATTTGGCAAATTAAATAAATATAAATCTTTTATAAATCATATCATGTTTGTGTCTAATCACTTATTAAAGAAATGTGCTATTTCCATAGTTCTGAAATATAAACTTCTTCAACATACCTTTCCAATAAGTAAATAATGAAACATACAGCTAGACTTATTTAAATTGTAAACAATGTTTTTCAAAATGTAACTATAGTATCAGAAACAAACAAAACAATGAATTAGAAAAAACTTTGCAGAAAAAATTTTTAATATTTTTATTTTTAAAATATATTTATTAGTACTTGGAACTAGTCAGGCAAACAAGGAGAGTCAATGAATTTTGTTTGCTTTTTAATTGTGGTGATGATGTTACTTTCTTTCTTTTTTTTTTTTTTTTTTTTTGAGTTGGAGTCTCACTCTGTCGCCCAGACTGGAGTGCAGTGGCCGCCCCCGGCCCCCGCAACCTCGACCCGCTGGGCTCCGGCGATCCTTCCACCTCAGCCTTCCAAGTAGCTAGAACTACAGGCGAGCGCCACCATGCCCAGCTGATTTTTTGATTTATGGTAGAGATGAGGTCTCACCAAGTTGCCCAGGCAGGTCTTGAACCCGCGGGCTCAGGTAATCCACTCGCCTCGGCCTCCCAAGGCGCAGGATTACAGGCTGAGCCACCGAGCCCGGCTAATGCTACTTTCTTAATTTAAATCTGGAAACAATTATTACACATAGTCAATTTAACCCCAAAATGGAACAAGTTGTAATCATTGTTAATAATAGGACTGATTTTCTTACACTTAAATAGGGCTAGAAATTTAATCAAGCCTGAATATAATAATTAATTATCTTACTTTGCCCCCATAAGATTCTAATTTTAATTTCTACATTTCTAAACAAATATTTCTCAGAAAGATTCTATTTTTTTCTTTCTGGCGAAAAATAAATAATTGTTCATTACAGACAACACATTGACCTTGTAATTTCATCCTAAAACTCTAAGCCTATAGAACAATCTCCTTCCACAAATAAATATGACACAAATTATCAGGATGATTTTGAAGTTTTCACTATTAGCATCAACATCTTTGCCACAAAACCTCAACTAGCAAGCTTTCATCCTGCCTTAATTTAGTCATCATATTTTTGTTATAAAACAAAGAAAACTACTCCAAGTAGCTAGTAACCAAATACATTATGCTATCAGTGTCTTGTAAAACAACAAATAAGTTGTTTCAGTAGCAGTCGTTTTGCTTGTTTGTGAATATTTTTTATAGGGCAATAATTGTAATTTTCAGTAATTACCAAAATCTTACTGTTATTTCTGTTCTACTGGTTAATTTCATCTCTGGTTCCTTTGTGATTTCTACTTCAACCATAAATCCCCTTCAAATTCCAAAAATATATTTATTTTCTCTTCTTTTCTTTCCCTTTCTTTAATTTTATTTTTATTTTTACTATAAAATATCCATTTGAAGTGACTAGTATTGATAAAATAAATAAATCCCAAGAGGTTTACTATTTCAGTTTATTATTATTGGAAGAATCCCTTACCCTAATCTTTATGAACAATGATCAATTGATTACCAAGTTAGTAATTGCAATCTGATTTGTTTAAAAGTCACTTTCAATGCTAAGCAGATTTATAATCATTACATCAAAAAGTTCAGATATAAAATCTATCTACTTTTCTTGGGGCTTATCAAATCAGAGTCAAATATTAATGGGCAATAGAGTAATATCCAGGAAATTTTATCAAGAAATATAGCCAATTTCCATACATTAGATTCCCTGATAATAAGTGAGCTTTTAACAATTATATCTGTCAGAATAATTGTTCCTATACTAGTATAGGTGCATAGTCCATGCCAACAAATTAATATATTAACTTTCTAATATCATTAGGAAACACATTAAAAGGTAACTTCAAAGTAGTCAATCAAAAGATATTCTTAATAGGCTACTGCTTTTCAAAATGATTTGTAATAAGTTATCGTTTTATAACCTATCTTTTTATAATTCTTACTTTTTTATTGAAGATACCAGTATTTAAAACAATCGTATGTTAATACAGTTTCATCAGTGGTATATTTTAGTGGGCTAACAAGACAAGACAGGAATGTAGCATGAGTTTCTCCTCCAAAATAAGCTCTGGGAAATAATATGGAAGACTTTAGATTCTCCTAATGTGTGTGGGAGGGTAGAAAGAATTGAGGGAAGTCATCTTTAATTTTGTGTGTTTTAGAAAATAACATTGAAGTTTTGTTATTTAAAATGAGTTAACACCTTTTTAGAGATACATACTGATCTTTACAGATGAAATAATATTCTTCCCGTCAGAGTTCAGTCAGAACCACTAGGAGTCCTAAGCAGTAAGGGATTACAGGACCTGACCTTCTGCACTGAGGGGAGCTGATCAAGCAGTTCCTGTAGGGCTACCATTTCTGATCTGGCGCTGGAGACTGAAGTTTTCGGAGCAGGTGGTTGGGACGGGAATATGGGCATGCAGTGAGTGAAGACCAGCACTCGGACTTGAGAAAGTGGCCCAGAACCCGCACAGGGATGAACGGCTGTCCGTGTGCTTTTCCCCCCACGTCCAGGCCTTCAACCCAGTGCTGACGGATCCCACGGGAGGAGGCGAATCTTCACATAGAGCAGGACATAGGAGCTGCACGGCCAGCTCTGCCCGTGACAAAAGGGAGATGACAACGGGGCTTTGACAGTCACTAAGAGGGGAAGGGGGAGTTTTCAGACTGTTCTGTGCAGAAGACTGACTTGATCTGGCTTACCTTCTAACCACATCTTCTCTGTTGAGTAAAAAGGGACAAGAGTCCACATAAGAAGACTAGCTATTGCAATAATCCAGGCAAAAGATAATGACTTGGGCCAGAGATATAGTAGTAGAGGTAGAATAACATGATCATATTCTGAATATACTGTGACTGGACAGCCAACAGATTTCTAATAAACCGAATGGAGGATATGTGAGAAAGAAAGGAATCAAGAATAGAGAAGATAAAAAGATGTTTGGTCAAAACAACTGGAAGAATGAAACATCTTCATTGAAATATAGAGGGGCCCGCGGGTTCGAGACCCGCCTGGGCAGCGAGACCTCATCTCTACAATAAATCAAAAAATCAGCCGGGCGTGGTAGCGCATGCTTGTAATCCCGGCTACTCAGAAGGCTGAGGCGGAAGAATCACCAGAGCCCGGCATGGAAGGCTGCAGTGGCCGGGAGCAGCCGCTGCACTCCAGTCTGGGCGACAGAGTGAGACTCCAACTCAAAAAAAAAAGAAAGAAATATAGAGGGGGACAGGAGGAGCCAGTGTGCGTGGAGGGGGCATGAGTGTCCGTCTGGGACATGTGAGCTGAAGATGCCTCTCACACAGCCAAGTAGAGGTGTCAAATACGCAGTTGGAAATATGAGTCTGGAACACAGAGAGGTTCCAACTAGAGATAAAAATTTGGGAATTATTATCATAAATGATATTTAAATCAGCATGAATTCACTAGAGAAAGAGGGTAGATAGAAAGAGCAGAGGTTCTGGTGATTTCTGAAACAACTAAAAATTGACCTTCCATATGACCCAGCAATTCCCCTATTGGGAATAGACCCGGAGGAACTCAAATCATTCTACAAAAAAGATACCTGCACACGTATGTTTGTTGCAGTTCTATTCACAATAGCAAGAACATGGAACCAACCATGTTACCCATGAAGCTGGACTGGATAAAATAAAAAGTGGTACATGCACACAATGGAATATCATGCAGCCATAAAGAAGGACAAATATATGAACTTTGCAGCAACTTGGATGGATTTGAAGTCGATCATATTCAGTGATCTGTCACAGAAACAAAGAAGAGAGTACCATATGTTCTCACTCATAAGCAGAACTTGAACAATTATAATACTATAAGAAAGTGACTGGCAGTAGTAGAAAACTGTCAGGGGAGGGGGGGTGGGACTGGCAGTTGAGGGAAACTGCTAGGGGAGGGAGGGGCATGCCTCATCAGCAAGGCTACCTGCATGATCAATGTTTGTATACCTAACCCTGAATTGTACTCCCCATCTTTATAATTTAAAAAAGGAAGAAAAAAAAAAGAACAGAGGTTCAAGAACTAAACCTTGAGAAGACATTATGTACACGAGAAACATAATTATGGGAACAGATGAACCAAAAGTCCAGCTAAGTAAGATGAATATCCTGACAGAGATAGGGAAGATAGTAGCAATATAAAATGGGAGCAGATTACCACAGAACCCAAACTAAGTAAAAATATTAAGTGTGAAAAATAAAATGGCTGAAATGAAGAACAAAATGGCTTGGATAAATAATAGGCTAGACATAGCTGATGAATAAATTAGTAAAATAAAAGCAAAGTTTAGGAACTACCCAGAGAGTATCAATAAAAGACAAAGAGGAGGTATAACAGAAAATCTAAGAGAATAAGGACTAAGGAGTGTGCCAGCATTCGGATCATGAGTCTCAAAGGAGAGAAAAATGGAATGAAAGTGAGGAAATGTATGGGAAACAAAAGAAATAAATGCATCAGAATGAAAGAAAGACGATCTCAAGTAAAAGACCTCACAGAGGACCAAATAACTGGCAGGAAAAAAAGTACACTTACAGAAACTACAGGAAAATGTAAATATATCATACAATAACAAACTCCAAAAAAAACTTGAAATAGAGAGAAAAGATCACTTACAAATGAGCAAGCCAACATATAGAATGCAGACAGATAATGGAAAACATTTTACAGTTTTGAAGAAAAATCATTTTAGTCTAGAATTTTCTATCCAACTAAATAGTCCATTACTTGTAAGATTGTAACAAGAAATATTGTCAGGCATGCCAAGTTTTAAAAAGGCTTGCAACACTAAGACATACATTGAAGAATATGCTCAAATAATTAAAGAAAATATTCAAGGTATGCTGTAAGAGATATGGAAAGTAAAGATAGTAAGTGATATAAAATGTAGAAGTCATTTTTAATTTTTTTTTTTTTTTTTTTTTTTTGGTTAGTACTTTATTTGTATTTTTGGAGACGATATACAGATTTACAAGAAACATTGATTTTCCCCCCAAACATTAGAAAAAGGTTTTGTTTTTTTTTTTAAAAAAGAATTTACTGTCTTAGAAGAAAAGTCTCCAGCAAGCACACGGTCAACTCAGACTGGAGGAACCAGTGAAGTGGAAGTTACATATAGGCAATAAGTTCAGAATTCTTCACAAATGGCTTCTTGTCTAGTTGTGTTAGACTCCAAATGGGCCATCTCAGCTTACAGCTGGCAACACACTCACAAACAAAGCCTCTAGGGTCCCATCAAGTATGGATACAGGGCTCACTCTCCAGGAGGCTGCATCTGTTTACAGAACTCATCAAACTGCTGCTGCTCCAGTTCTGTCATGACTCTGTTGAGGGCATAGATCTCTGCTCTTTGTCTTTGCTTCAGCTCCTGTTGGGCTGACTTCTGTTTAGCCTTCTCCACTCTGCTGACTGGCTCTTTGACTTTGGGTTTTTCTTTACGTGCAGGTGGATCCATGGCTTTGGCTTCTGGATATCTTAGTCAGTTTTGAGCGGATCGCGGGACTTGGGCGCCTCCGCCGCGTTGCAGACAATGCCCCACGCGGGGGGGATATCTTTGCCTTTGCCCCACTGCGGGACCTGCAATTCCGAGCCCACGCCCCACAAATTGGGCGGGGCCGGGGCGGGGCCGTGCGCCGGGAGGAATTTTTTTTTTTTTAAAAGCCTGGACAAAATGAAATAAAATATACTCAAACTAACCTAAAATTCAAATTAAGACAATATGATATGGCTAGGGGTGGACATAGGGACCATAGGACATGAAGAAATGTTAAAGTTATTTCTAATTAAGGAAAAGGAAGAGATAGATATTAAGAAAAGAATGACTGAGAATCAATGCATGGAAAAAGATAAACTAATGTGAACCAAAAGAAAGCAAAGGTAGAAATCTTAGTATCTGACAAAACTGATCTTAAACAAAGGGGTCATGTGGGGAAAAAAAGAGAAAGATTAAATATATATACAATAATAAAGCAAACCCTAGAACAGATTCCCTGCCATGCATACCACAAACACATGTGTAACTAACCCTGCACGCTTAAAGTATGTACACAAGCAGCAACTAAACTGCTGGGAGAAATCATGAAGTTGACAATTGCAGCTGGAGATTATAACACATCCCTCTCAGAAGATGATATGCTAAGCAGGTAAACAAAAGAAGCAAAGTTTTGAAACCTATCAATATAGTTAAGACACTTGAGTTACTTAATAAATGGTATATAAAACACAAAACATCTGAAGACTCAATAAATACCAAGGAAGCAATCTAACATCTCATCATACATCCAGCAACCATAATTTGAAAAAAAATTGAATTTTTCAATAAATATCTTGAGTCCATACTTTGTATATTATCCAATTTTAAGGAAATTATCTGACAACAAAGATTGAATGCTTTTGAAAATAGCTGTAATAGTTCTTCATGTATCTGTTGGCTGCTCGTATGTCTTCTTCTGAGAAGTGTCTCTTCATGTCTTTTGCCCACTTTGTAATGGGATTGTTTGTTTGTTTTATTTTCAGCATGTTTGAGTTCTTTGTAGATCCTAGATGAGATGTTAGGCCTTTGTCAGACCTGGCGTTGGCAAATACTCTTTCCCAGTCTGTGGGCTGTCTCCCTGCTCTCTTGATGGTTTCTTTGGCTTTGCAGAAGCTTGTCAGTTTAATGAGGTCCCACTTGTCTATATTATCTCTTATGGCCTGTGCGTTTCAGGTTTTGTTCAGGAATTGGATGCCAGTTCCAATTTCCATAAGGGTGTGTCCTGCATTTTCTAAAGTTCCTATGGTTTGAGGTTTTACACTTAGGTCTCTGATCCATTTAGAGTTAATTTTTGTGTATGGGAATAGATAGGGGTCTTGTTTGAATCTTCTGCATATGGTCAGCCAATTTTCCCAGCACCAATTACTGAATAGATTGTCCTCTCCCCAGTGGTGGATGGTGGAGGCTTTGTCGAAGATGAGATGGTTGAGAAATTGAGGTTTTGCTTCTGGCAGCCTCTGTGGAAATCAGTGTGGCGATTGCTAAAAGCTCTAAAAATCGACCTTCCATATGACCCTGCAATCCTCCTACAGGGAATACACCCTGAAGAACTCAAATCACTCTATAGAAAAGATACCTGCACACGTATGTTTATCACAGCATTGTTCACAATAGCAAGATCATAGAACCAACCATGCTGTCCGTCAGAAGAGGACTGGATAAAAAACAAATGTGGTACATATACATGATGGAATAATACGCAGCCATAAAAAAGAACAAAATCATGAATTTTGCAGCAACCTGGATGGAACTAGAGTCTATAATACTGAGTGATCTCTCACAGAAACAAAGATCTGAGTATCACATGTTCTCACTCATAAATGGACCTTGAACAAATATGGTAATACTGTAAGAAAAGAATTGACCGTGGTGGGAAACTATGGGGGGGCAGGGAGGCGATGGGAGGTGGGATTAACGGTCATTGATATCTGTCTGGGGACCAGGGGCACACCTCATCATCAAGGGTACCTACATAGTGCATATTTGTATACCTAACCCTTAACTGTACCCCACAATTTTAAAATAAAAAATATGTATTAGAAAAAGGAAAAAAAAAAAAAAAAGCCGGGATCGGTGGCTCAGCCTGTAATCCCGTGCCTTGGGAGGCTGAAGTGGGTGGATTGCCTGAGCCCACGGGTTCAAGACCCACCCGGGCAACTTGGTGAGACCTCATCTCTACAACAAATCAAAAACTAGCTGGGCGTGGTAGCGTGCACCTGTAGTTCTGGCTACGCGGAAGGCTGAGGCTGAAGGATCACCGGAGCCCAGCAGGTCGAGGCTGCGGTGGCCGGGAGCGGCCACTGCACTCCAGTCTGGGCGACAGAGTGAGACTCCAACTCAAAAAAAAAAAAAAGAAAATAGCTGTAATATATCAAGTCTCAAGAAAAATAATTATAGTTATTCTAAAGTTATTATAAGCAATAAGACATAAAGAAGATACAAAATTTTAAAACAGGGAAGATCCGATGTCCTCAGTAACACCCATCATTTTATGCAAGCTTAAATTATATTTGTCTTAAATAAGAACTTAGATAACTCAAGAAAATGTTGGTCTTACCTTTTTTTCTGAGAGTTGAAGCAGTTGTGAAAGTGTTTTACCTGTTGAGATAACTCTTAAGATCTGACACCGAGTATACATCCCATCTTGTCCTTGTCTGAAAATGAAATGGACCTGCCACCTTCATTCCATCAATACAGCAATGTAACGGGGTGAATACAAGGTCTGCTAATTCCAGAGTCCATGGTTGCCATATGCTCACCTTATGGATTTTAGCGGATCTCCTTTTTATTTATTGAGAGGACAGAAAAGCTCCCACAGTGGGAGGGGTTTGCCCAGGTCTCCATTTTTTACCTAAAAAAGCGAAGACACAGAGTCACATGCCAGCCTGCATTCATCTGTAATGCTGTCAGAGCTAATGTCATTTCTGGTATGTGGTTATTAAGTTCATTGCTTTTAGTATCACCTTCGCATGTACTGCCTTTGAATACCAGCTGAGTAGGCTTATATGTTCTAGTCAACAGTTTACATCAACCTCATTTACTGCTTCTAAAAAGCAGGTTCCAAGTGGGTAGGCATCATTGGGTACATTTTCTTCTCAATACTAGTCTTAAAAAATAATTTTGCTTATGTTCTACAACATGTGACCAAGTGATAAAATCAATACAATGATAAGAAGCAAGGCAAATGCACAAAATTTCATCCGTTAACTCCAGTGGAAGTATGAGAACAAAACACTCAATTTCAAAACTGTCCATGTGTTAACTAAAGTAATATGCAAATACTCTGACAATTATAGTCTGCTCACTGCAATAAGAGTGATTTAAAATATTATAAAAGAGCTGTTATAATCTATCAAATTATCCATACCTACTTATTCACTAGCTCTAATTTGACATTAATAGTTGTCATTTGCATAAGTGAATCTAACCAGTGAAGGCCAAACCATTTAAAAGGTTATTTATTAATTAGGCACTTGATTAATGATTATAGAGTGGAAGATTGTGGTTTAACGTTTCAGAATTCTTGTGTCTCATTGTAAAAATGACAATTTTTCATTTAAAACTCTAGACTTTCCTGTAGTAATGATCATGTAACTTATTAACTAATACTTATTGAGCTTCTGCAATAAAGCTTTTTGTCAAATTCCACTTACTTAAAATAAGCATAAACAATAGAAGTTGCTTAATTTCAAATCTTCTGCTGAGATAATATTTTTTTCTGTAATGATTCAAACCAAAATAGACCTGTGTGCCATAAAAAAAGTCAGTCTTGAGCATTTGCTGATAACCTTTGTGGTTATTAATCCCATCACTATGATGGTCACCCAGGACTCTTGCCTACCCTACGCACCAGGGATTGGGAATTTCTTTAGCAGTGAGAAAAGACAAACTTTCTGAGATGTACTAAATCCTTCAATAGGCAGTTAGTCTTTAGGCCCTGTGCCTTTATACCTTCCTTATTGGCGTTCCTAACTCTGAGTGATTGTACATGCACACATCAAAAGAATCTACAGATGAACATACAATGAATAAGTAAGCTTAGATAGGTTGCTAAATATGTCAATGTACAAAACTAAGTTATTGCTGTATACTAGAAATTAACAATTAGAAAATGATTTTTTTAGATACCACCTAGTCCCTGTAAGAGTGGCCATCATTAATAAAACAAACAACAACAGATGCCGGCAAGGATGTGGAGAAAAAGGAACACTTCTACACTGCTGGTGGGAATGCAGACTAATACAATCTCTTTGGAAGACAGTGTGGTGGTTTCTGAAGGAACTAGAAATTGACCTTCCATATGACCCAGCAATTCCCCTATTGGAAATATACCTGGAGGAACTCAAATCATTCTACAAAAGAGATACCTGCACACATATGTTTGTTACAGCTCTATTCACAATAGCCAAAACATGGAACCAATCGTGTTGCCCATTGAAGCTGGACTGGATAAAAAAAAATGTGGTACATATACACAATGGAATATTATGCAACCATAAAGAAGGACAGATATATGGACTTTGCAGCAACTTGGATGCATTTGGAGTCGATCATACTCAGTGGTTTATCACAGAAACAAAGAACTGAGTTCTATATGTTCTCACTCATAAGGTGACCTTGAACGATTATAAGGCTGTGGGAAGGCGATTGGCAGTAGCAGAAAACTGTCAGGGGAAAGGGGGTAGGACTGGCAGTTGGGGGAAGCTGCTAGGGGAGGGAGGGGCATGCCTCATCAACCAGAGTACCTGCATGATCAATGTCTGTGTATCTAACCCTGAATTGCACCCTATATCTTTATAATAATAAATAAATTTTTAAAAAGAAGAAAATGATTCTTTTTAATTTCATCAAAAATAGTGTCAAAAATCTCAAATACTATCTAGTATCACTTAAGGATGAGGATACGTTCTGAGAAATGCATCATTAGGTGACTTTGTGATTGTGCAAACATCATGGAGTGTATGTACACAAACCTGGCTGGCATAGTCTCCTATACACCTCAGTTGTATGATGCAACCTATTGTTCCTAGACTCTAAACCTGTGCAGCATGTTACTGCCCTGATCACTGAAGGCAATTAGAGTACAATGGTAAGTATTTGTGTATCTAAACATAGAAAGGTAAAGTAAAATATAGTATTATAATCTCCATCAAGTATGTGGTCTATAGTTGGCCAAAATGTTATGTGGTGCATGACTGCACCTAGAAATACAGCTAAACAAAGGAATAAAACATCTTTTCTCTAAAAACAGCAAAGCATTGAGAGATATTAAGGAAGACCTAAATAGACGCAATGATATACATTGTTCTTAGATTGAAAAACTCAATATTGCACAGCATCAATGCTCCCAAGTTAATTTGCAAATTTTATGGCAACTTCAATAAAAGTATCAGCCTTTTTTGTGACCTTTGATGAGATGATTCTAAAATATAAATGGCCAACACAATAGGCCAAGAATAGCTGAGAAAATTTTGAATAACAAATTTGGAAGACATACAAAACTAACAAAACTATTTTTGAAGTTGAAGTATTTAAATCAGTGAATTATTGGTGAAAGAGTAATAAAAAGACCACAGTAATAGGAGAGTAAAAAAAAATCCCACAGATACAAATACTTGATATTTGGCAAAAATGGTTTCGTGAGGAAAAGACAGTGTTCTAATAAGTAGACACTAGTTAAAAATGTATGTGGAAAAAAGTTAATATTGACTTCTACCTCAGCCATTTGCAAAGTAAAACAAGATCTCAATAGGAAAGGAGAAGAAAACAGGAAAATACATTTACGCCCATTGGGTGATCAAAAACAGGACACAAGAATCACTATTCATAAGAATTAGAATTACACTAAAATTAAGAACTTCTGTTTATCATGCCACTAAGAGAGTGAAAAAGCAAGCTACTAAGTACCTGATACATGTAATCAATATTACCAACAAAGAATTCATTTCCAGAGTATATATGTAATTCCTACAAATCAATAAGAAAAATAAAGACAACTTCTACAAAAATGAACAAAAGACATGAACTGGTTAGTCACAAGAAAGAAGATTCAAATGACTAATCAGGGACACTTTTGGAAGTGAAAAGGAAAATTATTGATTATTTTATCATGACAACTTGTGTAAACTGGAACTCTCTTGGGCAAACTGCCGACAAACATATGGAATCAGTAAAATGTCAACCAATGCCACAATGAAATATCATTACTAGTATATCTGAAATTTAAAAATCATGCCAAGTATTGTCTAGAGCTCCTTCACTGCTGGAGGACAGATCATTGTTCATAACATGTTGGAAAATTTGGTCATTATTTACTAAGGTAAAATGTATAATTTCTATGGTTCACCTGTTCTAGTCCTAGGGATATGCTCAACTGAGCTTGGACTAATGGGAACCAAAAGACAAACACAGAAATTGTTCATAACAACAGAAGATGAGACAAAGCCTTATGTTCATCAACAATAGTATCAATTAACAAATTTTTGGATATGCCATACAATGGAAATATTCAGGAATGAAAATGAACTACAACCATAGATAATCCTCAAAAGCATAGCATTAAGCAAAAGCAGTTAGAAAAAAAGGAAGCCTGACTGTTATAGTCCATAGACATCAAGTTCTGAGTCAGCCCAATTCATCTCCGGTGTGAGCTGTCAGGACACTTGTTGCTGGGGAGAGGGCTGAAGTGTAGCAAGGCCAGAGGGCTGGGAGAACTGTGGCAAAGCTGCTTGCGTTCTGTTCCTCCATCTGGCTGCTGGTTACCTGTGTGATCACTTAGTATCATTTGACAAACTACAAATCTTATGATTAGCCCTTTTTGCTACATATTTTACACTTCAGTAAAAGATTCATCAGAAATATGTTTAATCATTGCATCAAGTTCCTCTCAGGATAACATGAAAGAAAATAACGGATGGAGTATACACAAACAGAAAGCGAATTAAATGTTCAACTAATTCTCAGTGTAAACAATAATTTAAGTCAAAAAATTTCTCAGGAGCTTGGGCTCAATTTGAATTACCTAGAAACCTGCTCGAAGTTTTCACATGTAGTCAGAATCTTTATTTCAGGGAAAAAATTCATAAATGTAGACATAAAATCAATCTTAACGATACTAAATGCACAATTTAGTATGAAAATGCTCTTGTTCTGTTGACTAGGTCTATAAATTGATGCAATATAAGTGTTTGGCAAGAATATATGTTTATCTAAAAATATAAATTCTTAATTATTGCCAAATTTTCTGTTTTTATTTGTATGAGAAGCAGAGAAATATCACAAGCAAAATTTGACCTTGTCGTGTAAATACCAGAGCTTTCTCACTTGTCAGTTCAGTCTTATTTGACTGTCCACACTACAAAGTCAGGCAGTCTGCATTCTTAGCTACAAACATCATCAAGAAAATAAAACTAGATTCTAGAAATCAAATGAGATCATATGGTAAAAAAAAGAAAAGAAAACTAAACCAACAACAACAAAAATCACAACATCAAAGTCATGGTGCTTGATTATAAATACTGAGTAATAATGGTACTCTGATAGCTTTCAGAGCTGGTAGTGCTGAAGAAAGTGATCCTATGGAGACATTTTATAATGGGACATTAACATGAAGATGAAATGTATGGTAACCGCTGAGTGTCATGTTGCCATGGTCAGATGTTTTCACCCAGGTTTGTAGGGCAAGTACTAGATAGACTTCAGACTCACAGTTTGGGGTGAGAAATCACTCATCTATTAATCTATTATTTGTGTTGACTTGACTCATGGAATCTCCAAAGGACACATTGCTAACATCAGAAGCACTCGAACCCAACCTCCAATGCCAGGAATCCCCATTAGATGCCCATTCAGCCTTCCTAATGCCATCAAAATGTGGCCCAGGACGTTCTTAGGGTTTTCTGTTCATCACTTGTCAGTGTGTGAGCTTGTGACAATAGCAATCTAGAAGACTTTCAAAAATTCTGACACTTCAAGTCAAAAATTTATTTTCCTTCACTGACTGTAAATTTTATATAATGCAGCTTCCTCTGATACCTATTATTATTTTCACTTTTTTTTGTTTTTGTCTTTGTGTTTGTGGTCGGTTTTGGTAGAGCTTTATTCTCATGGCCTAAGGCCAAGAACAGCAGACATACACCTGATGGAGCTATCGGTATTCACTTTTGTAGAAGAATCCACATGCTCCTTTTCCTCTGATCACATAATTATGCAGCTGTGATTTTGCTTGAACTGCAGGGAATCGGAAAGCAACCCTGAGTATAACTGACCACAGCGGGCTTCGGCTCCTTAATACAGACGGGCTGGGACACCGCGGCACTCAGCCCGCCACCGCCCCGCCCGGGACGGCACTTGGTGTCCCTCACGGAGCACGAGGCGCCAGCCAGCCCG
>NW_007258478.1:43373-88474 GCF_000164805.1 Carlito syrichta | reverse complement strand
CGGGCCGGGGGGCCGAGGGTTCGAGGGGCCGGGGGCCGAGGCCGAGCCCGGCGGAGGCGCCCCCGCCCGCGGACGAAGCCGCGGGGCCGCGGCGCGGGGCGCGGCCGGCCGGGGCTGCGAGACGGTGCACGAGCCGGGGGAACCGTTTCCAGACAGGCCCGAAGCAGAGCCCCGGACCTCTCGGAAGGGCTGAGGGGCGCCCAGGGGAGTCGCTTCTCCAGGAAGAACAGGGCGGCCTCGCGCTGTCCTCAGCTGATCCGGAAGCTCCTGCAGCCTGCGTTTGGGGTTCTGGTTCTGGATTTCACTTGCCCTGCTCCTCTGTTTTTGTTTTCACTGATTTGTGGTCTAATATTTTATCGCAAGTGTCCTTGCTGTAAGATGCTGGGTAGACAAAAGGCAAAAACAAAGCAGGGATGATCTAAACTAGCAATACCTAATGGGTCGAAAAAGTACCCCTCTAGATTTTCACTTGAAGGGCGTTAACTTTGGCGCTGGCAGTGAGACCTAAGGTCAGGCTCTCGGTGTGACTCTGGCCCTGCTTCTTTCTCTGATAGAGGAAGGAGTTGAGCGGGATGCTGTCCGAGGTTCCTCGCGCCACTAGGGTTCAACCATGAAGTTTATGTTCCTGTAACTTGGTTCACTATCCTGAAAACATTTCCTATTAAGTGAAGGGTTTCATTCCTGGAAATTTGATCACTAAAAAAAATATTGATTGAAAATCTCCAGGGAGGCTGTGCCGTGTTTTCAAATAGCTAAATATGAATACTATGAATATTTTCTGAGAGAAAAATGTGAAGAGTCGGAAGCTTGTAGTCTTAGAAATGAGAACGATCTTATTGTTTCAGACTGTACTTCACTTACTTTGGAAGTCACATAGTAGTTTACAAGGATTTAATATACAGAACAAATAGTACATCGCTGTGAGACAAGGTACGCGTAAAGAAATGGTGCCTTAAGGTTGAACTAGACAAAAATAACCTCTTCCTTCACGTTTACACACAGAATAATCAAAGGAACAAGTAATGTATCTAATTGTCTGAGACTAAATAACTTTGAGGTATGGCATACATGAAATGTTTTATCGAGATATCGGTATAATTATTTCTATTCACACATGCATGCATATCAATGTATGCATTATTTTGTCACTCATTTAATCAACAAACGTGTTGACCACCTAATATGTGTCCAGAGATCAATATAGAGAAACAATACATAAAAACTTCCCTCCAAACTAAAAATTGCAATATTCTTCAGTGATCTTTCCAATTCAAAATGAAGCTTCTAAATTGGATTAAACTTCCCAATTAATTGAGGAGAATCATAACTGCCGTGGCTAATATTAATAATAATCTTTACTCTCCTGGACAAAGTAAAGTTCTAGCCTGTTTGTAGCCTGAATTCCTTATCTATTAAGTGAAGCCTCCCAGTTATAACCTTAAGGTGCTTTCAGGCTTTTCTCAAGCAAAGAGGTAGATCATGAATAAATTTGATCTTCAGTGTTAAACCAGGAGTGTTCAATCCTCATGGACAGGTGCTAAGTAGTTGTGCAAAATGTCAAGCGGCTATAAAAAGAAGATAAAAGGAAATCTCTGTTCAGAGGAATCACCAAATTAATGTCACAGTCATTTTTTCTGACAGTGCTCCCTTACCACTCCTTTTATATAAGGAAAGATGTCACATTTCTGGTGTCTTAAACCCACAATGAAATCATGAGGATAGAGAGTATCATATTTAAATAAAGACCAGATAGTTTTTATGTCTTTACTTTGGTAGCTCCAAATACAATGGTTTCTGAAAAGAAATCCTGAAACTGTTAACAAAAACCTAGAACTCTTATATGGCTAATTACACAAGTATTCTTGAAATTCAAATAAGAAAATCACAGAATGTGACCAAATGAGGGGACTTAAGGACAAGGGGTCTTCCTGACAAGAAAGTCCCTCAGAAGAAGAACTAGATGTGATTCCGATTCCTGAGAAATAATTGCCTTACTGACTTATTATAAGGCCCTTTCTACAATAAATAAGTGTCTGAGTCTTCTTATTCATCATAGTTCCTGTTAATATAGTTGACAAATTATTTAGACTTTTTCAAACTTTAATGAGTCTTTATCCACCAAAAACGACATTGAGTTCGAATCTCCATCCAAATACACATGTATATCACATAAAAAGTTGACAGTTGAGTTTGTTACTTATTAAATCTTAGATATTTTCTGCTTGCATAGCACAGATAATCTATATGAGTCAAAATGGTCTTATTTTCTAGATTACGTTTAACTCCAAACTTTGAGAAATTAAAAACTTCAGCACCATACACAATCACATGTCGCTTAACAATGAGGACACATTCTGAGAAGTGTATCGTGAAGTGTCTCACCTTTCTGTGAACATCATAGAGCGAACTTACACGCATCTAGACGGCATAGCCTACTACACACCTATGTTATATGGTCTACGCATTGTGCTGCGATGTTTTGACAGCTACACTATCACTAGTAATAGAAAATGTTTAGCTCCATAAGTGTATGTAAATGCTACTGCATATGTGACCCGTCACTGACTGCAACGTCATTGTGCATCACACGACTTTTTTAAAAAGTCTAACAGCTTTAAAGATAATCTGGAATACTTCCCTGCTCTTTTCCTTTACTGATTTCCCTCTGTAAATATAGCAACCAAGTGTTCACGTGACTTTATACTCTTTGACTTGTTCTTGTTTTTTTTTGTATTTTCCCCACTTTTCTCAGTTCCAATGGAAAACAGCGAAGTGTTCATGACCACATAACTTCCTGACTTAGTGATTCTTTCTCGTCGGCCTCTCCGTCTCTCTTACACTTGCCTCCTTTGCCAAAAAAACTCAGCGACAGATACCTTGCAGTCAAGAGGAAAACCTACTCTAGGGACAACAAAAACTAGTCCTGGGTGAACTCAGGAAGCTCAGACATATACAACAATTAGAGTACTGACTAGTTGTTATTGAGTATTTGGCATCTTCCAGGTACTCTGCTAAACACTTTGCATGTACATATTTATTTATTGCTCATATATTTACTCAGAATTAATCAGTATTCGTTTTTCATTTAAAGACTGGAGAAGTTAAATAATTTGTTCCAGGACACACAACTAGAAAGTGTCAGAGTCAGATTCCTATTCTAGGGAGACATGCTCTAGAACCTGAGCTGTTAATCACTAAGTTGTATAACCACTCTCAAAAAATTAGAAATACCCTGTCCACATCATCCACTCTGCATGTCAGGTAGTAAAATGGGAAGAGTGATGAGGGGAAAAGAGGAGAGGAGAACACAAAAGAAATGTCAAAGGCAGCCTACGCCCTAGAAACATCCAGACAGGAATGGGAAAACACGAGACATTTTGGATTTTTATCTCACTTCCCCAAGGTGGAACAAGAGGGAGCCTGCAGACTTGTGTGGACTCTGGTCTCTCAGTTCAGCACAGTGTTCAACAAAGGACAGAAGTGGCTTCAAAAGATGCAGCCAGTGGAGACAGCAGGGGTCTGGACTGGGAGAATAAAACTGCAGCGTGTGTGGATTTTGGAGTGAAAACTAAGGGGGAGTCACCACTCCAGTGGTCACCATCCCACGCCACCTAAAGATGGACATGTAGATGGTCAGAATGGAATTGAGAGTTCAGAAATAAACTTCCATCTATGGCCAGTTGATTCTCAACAGGGTAGCCAAGGCCATTTGATAGAAAAAGTAACAGTCTCTTTGAGAAATGGCGTTGAGACAAATGGATATCCACATGCAAAAGCATGAAATTGAGCTCTCATATCACAAAAATTAACTCAAAATGCAACAAAGGCCTAAATTTAAGAGCTAATATTCATAAAACCCTTAGAATAAAATATAATGGGTAAATATTCATGACGTTGGATTTGTCACTATAACCCAAACACAAGCAACAAAAGAAAAACAATAGATAAATATCACTTTATTAAAATTAAAATTATTGTGTATTATAAAATATTGAGAAAGGAAAAAGACAACCTTAAAATGAGGGAAAATATTTGCAAATATCTGATAAATGTCTAGTATCAAGAATATGTAAGGAGCTCATAAATCAACAACAAAAATACAAACAACCTAATTAAAAGAGGAGCCAAAGACTTTAAAAGACATTTCTCAAAAGAAAATATACAGATGGCCAATATACATATAAACAGATACTCAACATCATTAGTTACTATGGAAATGCAAACACAACCACAAAATACCACTTCATACCTACTAGAATTAGTATTTTTTAAAATGATGAGTATTGATGAGGATGTGGATAAATTGGAATTCTAATACATTGTTGGTAAGAATATTAAATGTCACAGCTGTTGTGAAAACCTTTGGCAGTTCTTCAAAAAGGTAGACATCGAATTATCATGTAACCTATAAATTCCATTGATAGGTATCAAATGAAACAAAAACACATGTCCACACTGAAACATAAACATGAAAATTTATAGCAGCATTATTTATAATAGTCAAAAGAGGGCAACAATCTAACATCACTAACATCTGAAAAGATAAACAAAATGTGGAATATTCCATACTGTGAAATATTATCCAGAAATAGCCAGGAATGAAGGGCCAGTGCATCCGTAAGAAGGATGAACCCTGAAGAAACTATGCTAAGTGAAAGAAGTCACACACAAACGGTCCCACATTTCATGATTCTATTAATAGGAAATATGCGGAACAGGCAAATCCATAAAGACATAGATCAGACTGGAAAGGAGATGAGCTAGAGAGGTTCCAACCTGAATGTCTGAATGCTACATGCATGAGATAAGAGCTCTTCTTCAGGACAGACCCGAGGGGAGCGAGCTCTGCTGTGTGCCTGACCCTGCTCTGAGCACTTCTTCTTAATCATCATTTTAGTTCATATCAAGTATCCTCTAGTATTCCGACCGTACAATGAAGTTCTAATGCTGTCTCCAATTCAGAGACAAAATCAACACTAGTTCGGTTTAAATAATTATCCTTTCAAGGAACGCACTATTCTCCTCTACAGATGTCCTTCTGGTGAGTAATGAAGAGCTTGCGCCATTATGCAACTCTCATTGTATTAAGTACTAGAAATTCAAAATATTTAATTTCGATGAGAAAAATAATTGGTAGTTCTGTCTTTCTTCAAAGCTTTTTAGATCAAAGTTAAATCTATAATAAAAAGAACAACACAGACCTGGTCTCTGTTATATCCATGTAATGTGCTAATAATCATTATACCTAATAAATTGAAGTGGCTCAAATATTACTCTGATTATGATGCATGGAGAAAAGCCTTTTTAAACCATTACACTCAAAACAAATATCTGCTTTGGGGGGATTGATTGCAGGTTTAAAAGAACTAAAATTACAATTTAAATAAAAACCTCCACAGACCATTCTAGATTTAGACTACTTTAGGAAATTTTTCAAGTTCTTGGTTGCCAATAATTATGGGATGTTTGACTCTTATATTCTATCTATTTCCTTTTTTTAACCTTCTTTGTTCAATAAGCATTTCAAAACAACTGCAAAATGCTCTGAATGATAGGTCTCGGATTCTTGCAATACCCATATATCAAGACCGTGTATGAAAATCAGAAAATCTCTAAATTCCTCCAGACATACTGTTCACAATGAAGTGGTTTATCGCTGAATAAACATTAGTCTCAGAGGCAGCAAGTGCCATTTCTCCACCTCCAGATTTTTCTAATTCATATTCTTCAGGCTGAAAGCAAACATATCAGCTTGAATTTGCTTCATTCTTGCATACCCTCATTTCAAAATATCAGGAGCTTCCACTGTTTGGCAGCCCCTAAAGCCTTGCAATTGATTTTTGTCATTATTATCAATTTTGGCACTCCACCAAAACCAGCAGAGTGGGCTTTAGAATTTAACTGTTTTGCAATAAACATAAAGTAACACAAGCATAAACTCTAGCTTTTACACTTGCAAATTTATTGTGCATGTGTATATTATAATTCTTCTTTTGCTACAATACAAGATATAATACATTTATAGACTAATAAAGCTTTATAATTAAAATATAATTAAGTAAATGAAACACTGATAAATACAACCATATAAGGTACTTCTGGAATCTAAAACATAGTGGTCTGTAGAAGACATTTAAGTTTATAAAAACTAAATGTTAAAAAAATCCATGCATGGTAAAATTCTCTAATGATACAAATAAGCAAACCATCTTCTATAGAAATGTGGCAAAGGTTGCTGTTACTTATCGGCATAATGACACACTCATATCCCTTTAGCTTTACCAACATAATAGAATTACCAACCTTTCTCTCCTAGCTCTCCACCCAGCACAAAGAGACTCCAAGAACACACTTTTGTTCCAAGCTGAACAGTACAGAGGACTGGAGATTAGTAGTTTTACATGCACAAATATATTTGCTCATACATTTAATTAACAAATATTTATTGTTAAGCAATAATTACATCAATAACAAAAAGTTGCAGTTCCTACCTCTAGGATCTCACTCCCGAGTAAGCAGAGTGTGGCGCCACCTAACCGCTGCTATGTAAGGCATGTGTCAGTTATCAGTTACTGAATACCAAATCACACCAACACTCCGTGGCTTAAAACGACCTACATTTATATCTCAGTATCCATGTGTCGGGGTGTCCTCTCCTTCCTTGTCTCTTACAAGACTGTAATCAACATATCATCCCAGGGTCTATAGTTTCATCCGAAGACTCGACTGGTGAAGGCCTTTCTTCTAAGCTGGCTCAGTGACACTTGACAGCACTCAGTCTCTGTGAGTTGGCAGACTGGAGGCCAAGTTTTTCGCATTCTTAGTTCCTGGTCATGGGAGCCTCAACAGCTGCTTTCTCCATTCAAACATGCAAGCCAAGAAGGCAGAAGAGAAAGTGCTAACAAATTGGAAGTCACAGATTTTTATAATCTCGTCATATAAGCAGTGTTCCTTTTAGTTTGCCGTATTCTATTGATTAGAATCAAGTTACTAGGTACAGTTCCGCTCTGGTGGAAGGAGGGTTACATAGGCATGAATCCCAGGAGGTGAGAATCACCGGGGCCATTTTAGAAGTCTGTTTGTCACAGACACTAAAATGGTCTCCTTCCCACAGTTATTTTTTTTTACCATCACTAATCCACTAAAACTAAAAACTTGTGTTACCTAAGGCTTCCTCGATTACGTAAATATACCACACAGCTAGGATAGACTATGATTTCTTGAATAAGTACCAAGCCATGGGACATGGGAAAGATCAGTTTTGATAAGATATAGCACAAAAGAAATCCTGGAATGTGCTGTGGTAGCCGGAGAATCAGACCAGAACAAGCTCTGTAGAAAGGAAGGGAAAGGCAGTCATACATCTTCAGTGACAGTTTGTTATTCCTGTGATAGTGAAGATAATATGAATAATAATAATAAGGCTACTCCAGAACCAGCTAAGCATGGTCCCTAAATACGTATTCAGTCTGGCCACTCTGTCTCTGTGGCTATTGCTAGTGACTAGATAAGTAGAATCTAGAACTGTGGGAAGTTCTTTACAGTCTTACCATATGTGCATAGGGACAGAGATGAGCAGTGTGTCAAGGCTTTAAAAAGAACAGGGCTGGCTTGGTGGCTCAGCCTGTAATCCCAGCACTTTGGGAGGCTGAAGTGAGTGAATTGCCTGAGCCCGCAAGTTCGAGACTCACCTGGGCAACTTGGCGAGACCTCGTCTCTACAATAAATCAAAACCAAAAAAAATTAGCCGGGCATAGTAGCTCGCGCCTATAGTTCCAGTTCCTTGGAAGGCTCACTGGAGCCCAGCAGGCAGAGGCTGCGGTGGCCGGGAGCGTGCCACCGCATTCCGGTCTGGGCGACAGAGTGGGATTCCAACTCAAAAAACAAAAAAAAGAACATGCAGATGCCAATTTTCCTTAGGGAATTTTAATTTGGGAATTTAAAAACAGCTCTGCTCAAAATGAATATTTAATTTTTACCAAATAGCCAGTGCATACCCGACTGAGCTAGTGAACTTAGAATGAGTGTGTATTTTCAGCATGCATAAGCCCAGGGCTTCAACTATCTTACCAGGCAAAGTTAGATGTTGTTCCCAATAACACGATTATTCACATTTCGATTTTCAGCTCTGCTGGTAAAGTTAGGCAGCACCCTCCTACCCAGTTATCTCTTTACTGTGAACTTATGCAGTGCCACCACCGCTGCAGAAGAGGGCGAGTCTCTCGTGTCTGTCCTTTCACTAGATTGTAAACTCCTATACATCACTGTGCTCCCTAGTTCAGAGGCATGCAGGTCACTCAGTGCCACAGAGAAAGTACATGGGTCACAGTGACCTGCAGGTCTTAGAAGCAAATGGAGATGCTTCCCAGACTTCCAAGGTCGGTCTATGGTCTTCATGAATGTGCTAAAATTAAAGATTTGACTTAGCAAGGTCATTGGAGACGTGATTCATGACAGGATCTACTTGACAAAATCATATAATAATAATAATCTATGACATTTTTAAAAAGAAATAGTAATTAGTTTAATACTTTATTAATTAGGAATTATTGTGTCATCCCATGTGACCTTCATGATTCTACTTAAGAAGCTGTAGCATAAACAAACACTTTTATCTCTGGACACTGACCTTGCCAAGTGAAGTATACAAGGACCAATCACTGTCATATGGCTCAGATCAATTAAACAGTATTAGGAGGCCTGGCGAAATAAGTTCTAAGCTATCTTTTTCCTCAAAGACATGCATTCAATCATGTTAACTTTAATTTTTAAAATCAGTATTCCTAGGATAAAGATTAATTTTAAATATGCTTTCAAGTAAATAAGATATTAAATAGACTTCACTTCTAATCCAACTTTGCCTTAATTTGGACTAGATAGCCATTTGCCCAGGGTGGATAATAATTTGCAGAAAATAGATAGTCCTGGATGGGAAGAGTACCTTTACTTTACATTAAAAGTGTACATGAAGCTATACTACTGTGTCCTCAATGCTGTGAATGAATCATGCATGTTGTGGAGAAGGTGATTCTCCAAAATTTTCTCCAAAATCTGTGCTTTCATTCTCTTTCTATGTAAGAAACTAGATCACATGTCCCAGTCTCCCTTGCTGTTAGTGGTTCTGTGAAATAAAATTTGAGTGCAAGTGGAATGTTCCTCTTTCAGGCTTTGTCTGTCAAACACATGTACACTCTTTCGTGTTCCTTTCCTTTGCCAGATACTAGGGATAAAGACAATTATGACCATCTTTGAAGCCATGACAGTCTCTTCCAAACCTGATCCTTAGCAATTATATGGAAGACAGCCTCCCTGAAAACTCTTCCCATCCAGGACTATTTCGTGAGCTTTAAATAAACTGCTATTGTGCAAGAATTTTTTGTTATGGAAGCTGGCATTATTGTTACTAATATATGCACACAATTATGTAGGGATTTAGATCAGAAACATTTAAACTTATAGTATCTCCCAGTTATGCAAAATGTGCTCATTATTGTGGATTACATTAATAATTTGAGTTTATTTATGTAAATAAGATTTACAGAGAAAAGTAATTATTATCAAGTTGTTACTTCCTTTAAGAAGGCATACCAAGTATTTATACATGTCCAGGGGTAGAAAATAATAGCAATTATTAAATATTTTATGTAGACCCAAAGAAAGAAATTTTTTAAGAATCTCTCTGGCCATTTGTTTACCGTACTGTTGGAGAAAAAAAAAGGGAAGGCTAGAAATATTCCCTGGAGTCATTTGAATTTTGGAACTATAATTTTGTGGTATATTACAGCAACATTAAAAAACTCTTAAATTAGAATTAATTTTTATTGCCAAGCAGAATCTCTCTGGAAACAGTGTTTATAATGGAATTACTGGCAGATTTTTAAAAATAATGGTGCAAATGAAAACACTGTAGTAATTTAAAATGAGTTTTTTGGTTTGAGGCCTGTCAAAATAATAGACTGGATGTTCTTTTTATCAGGTTGGTTGGTTTCTTTACTAATACTTCATTAAATATTCAAAATCTGTGGTTTGAGCTAATTTTGTATCACCTCGCCTAAGATGTTAAACATTCAGTGTTGTTAATCTTTTGAAAGAGCATTTGTCACACTAGATAAGTAAGAGGTGAAGAAATATGCAGAAATGAGCTTCCTACTGAGTGATTTACTCAGAATAAGTGCATCCTATAAAATGCTTGACCCAAAGTATTTAACTATAACAACCCAAGAGCCAATAAAACCTGGGTTACACAGAGAGTTCATCACAATTTATATGGACAATACAAAAAAGAAAAAAATTAACTCTGTGATAACCTGAAAGCATCAAAGTTTCAGTACTGAAAGCAAAACAAAATAAATCTTAACTTGAAAGAATAGTAAACCCAAACTTCTGCAATTGCATTCATCATTGGAGAAATAAAGCTTAAAGGCAATATAAAAGGTTACTTTTTAATAGCATTTCCTAGCTTGCAAAATTTATATCACTTCTATACTCCATAGGTAAAACAGAAATGATTATTGCTTCTTTACAGATAAATAAATCATTTAATGGATTTTTAAAATTCCATTTATGCAACAAAAGTAATAATTTCCAATGCTTCGGGTCACTTACCTTCTGACTCATTTAAGAAACATAAATAAGTGATGCCTTTCATCCCAAATTACAAACTATAATTTTATGGTTCATTTAAGCCATATACATATCTATAAAAGTTTTGAAGAGATTAAGAAATTTAGTCCACTTCTGATCATTTGTTTGTCTGGAGTCAAAGTCTTCTTTCTGATTTCTAACCCAGTGTTCTCACCACTAACAACCTGTTTTGAGAAAACATTTCTCTCATTTCAGTGTGCCACCTGAATCAGATTATTCATTGATGTGTATGTATTAATCGATGAAACACTTCCAGTCACCTTCCACTTAACAGGCATCGATGTAGGCCAGGTGGTGAAGTTACAGGGGAGTCGGTGTCAGTCTTGCCCGCAGAAGGCTTAGTCTAGCGATGAAATGTGCACATTTTCTAAAAGATGTTGTGACCAGACAGTGGGACAAGTGCAATTTCTTCCATAGCATGTTCATTTAGAAAGTCATCTCCTGTGACAGCCATCGTCAGTTATCAAGTTAAGACTTGAAGACTTACAATTTCAAGTTCAATACTCCACAGACGTCTCTCTTGCAGTGGAGGGGTTGCTCCTCGGAACCTGTATGGCTGTGAGGACCAGCTCGTTTAGTTCTGGGGGAGGAGAGCTGAAAAGAAATACCATACGCGGTGCAGAACAGCACCTTCTCAACTGACAGGTGAGCCCCTCACGGAGCCGGGCATGCGTTCCTGAATCCTGGCTGAGCACCGCTCGGAGTCCTGTCACAACTGGCTCCCTCGCATCCTCTTAGCCATTCATTCAGCTAAACCCACTGATGCCTATTCGGTGCCAGTCCTTGGTGGCGATGAGATAACACTGACAGGACCATGAACAAGACAGGTGGAAAGCCCTGCCCTGGTGGCACTTACTGCAGAAAATAACATGTCAGGCAGGTAAAGAGGTGAGTGGCAGGGGTTAGTGGCAGGTGCCAAGAAAAGCCTGCTTAAGACAGAGGTGGAAACACTACCTGCAGGAGGTAGAGTCAGGCCCACAAGAGTTTTGGGTGGGAGCAGGTAGGTCTCACTGAGAGGGTGTTGATCCACATCAGCTAAAACCTAAAATGAGCATTTTCCTCATGCAAACATGGGTAGCGCCGGAAGCACGCCCGGCCTGGGCTCCCCCTGTGAATGGGCCCTCCCAGCCACAGGGTTCCACACATCGTCCCCTGTCCCCTTTCCTCCTGATCCAGGCCTTCATCCTGCGAACAATGCCTGCGTCTCCCTTGTCTGTCCTGTGTCCCAACTCTCCATGAGATCCCATGTTTCGTTTACATGTTAGCACGTGTCCATCCTTACAACATAGCATGCACTGCTCCACCACATGGCACACATGTAACATATATTTAATCCTTACTGAAAACCCTCTGAAGCACTCACTGTTAATATTCTCTCTTTACAGCTGAGGACGCTGGGATTGCTGTCAGGTCACAGCAAGTAAGGGGCAGAGCTCGCGGGTGAGCCATCTGCGGGACATTTTCCTCTTTAGGGAGATTCTGAAATGGAGAAAGGAGAAGTCTGAACACTTTGAGGTTTTTTGAAATTTGGATGGAGTTAGAAGAAAAACTGAGAGCAATGCTCTATTTGCCACAGTTTGAAAAAGTTTGTATATCAGAAACACATTGTTCCTTTGTTCCAGGAAGCCACTTGAAGGAGTTATTTAGTTATGCCAATGGAAAGCAGCAAGAACTGTGGCTCCAAGGAGAAAATTGCTCTGCACAAGAATGGAGAAAAAGTATCTAAATAATAGGCTGAGTGGTGTCTATACATGTTGCCGCTGCTGCTTTTATTAACAAGAGAAATTTGTGGTGAGCATAAATTGAGACTACTGTTCCCTAAAAACTAGTAACTGTTTAAGTGGAGTCTATTTTTTCAAGCTGATGCCAATAAGAAATAAGAAACTGAAAGTCATGCAGTAGATAAGAGCACACAGTCGAACATCTGTGGTCCTCTAACCACTGATGTGCTGGGTCTGCACCCAAGTGATAGCAGGGTGCCTGGGTGACACCACAGCACCCAGCAGAGCAGAGCCTCTCTGCCTGCCTCTTTGGAAGTTCATGGAAGCGGAGACACTGGAGAAGCCTTGGCATGGCTTTGGCCTCCTCATGGGTGTGGCGGTGGCGGTGGCAGTGATGTTGCTCCTTCCAGCAGCTTTGAGGACCGTGGCAGCATCTACAAACATCTGGGACAGAGGGAGAGACCTGTGGCTTCAACCTATGAATGCACATAGTGCATAGAGTACATTTTTGAGAAATTTCAGAAAGTGGTATTTCACCGGGTCAGGGTGTATCTAGAAATCAGGCTGCCCTTGACCTTGGAATTACTGTGATGTGGGCATTAAAACTAGTGTATCAGCCGGGCTCGGTGGCTCAGCCTGTCATCCCACACCTTTGGGAGGCCAAGGTGAGTGGATGGCCTGAGCCCACAGGTTTGAGACCCGCCTGGGCAGCGAGACCTCATCTCTACAATAAATCAAAAAATCAGCTGGGCTTGGTAGCACATGCCTGTAATTCCGGCTACTCGGAAGGCTGAGGCGGAAGGATCGCCGGAACTCAGCAGGTGGAGGCTGTGGTGGCCGGGAGCGGCCACTGCACTCCAGTCTGGGCGACAGAGTGAGACTCCAACTCAAAAAAAAAAACAAAAAACAAAACAAAAAACTAGTGTATCACATTTCACCTCCAGGAACAACTTTCCAGGAACCCGCTTCCTAAGCTTCACCTTTACTAGGATCTGAAGCACGATGGTCTCTGTTGACCCGAAGGTCTTCGAGGGTGGTGGAGGAACGGCCCTGAGAGGCCTTCTGGAACCGCAGACGCGCTTGATCACCAGTGTCCACACTTTGCCCTTCTCCGTGGGCTTCCTCTGAGGCGGCATTTCTGAAGCGTTTTTTATCTTCTTTCCCATTTCTTTATTTTTTAACCCCAAAAAACAAACTTTAAGAATATTGTCGCCGGAGCCCAGCAGGTCGAGGCTGCGGTGGCCGGGAGCGGCCACTGCACTCCCGTCTGGGCGACAGAGCGAGACTCCGACTCAAAAAAAGAAGAAAAAAAATATATTGTCAATATCTATGTTTATATTTAAAAAGTCATAACGTAGAGGGGTTTTTTGTTAAATATTTAAAGAAAACTTTTACAAACAACTTTTTTAACAAGTTTTGCACAATGGGTTTCATACATTGAGATTCATTTTAAAAAACTCAGCTATTATAAGAAGATACTGATACACATAAATTCTAGATGGATCCAAAGAGCCATAACAACACAAAATTTTGATAAGTTATGGACTTTCTAAAATGTGAAAGCTCATGAGCATGATGTTGAACAATATATTGGATGAATGATAATCTATGGAAGTTTGCACTGAAGAGGCTAAAAAGATCCTGTAAAAGGCAGACATATTTAATTGTATTTTCAAATAGTACATTATACCTGAGTTTCAAGTCACTGACAAGTGAAATACATTGTACCAAAAAAAATCATAATATCTGGAAAATAATTTTGGTACTCTTTCCTGTTGATGCTAACAAGTGGTCCATAACCTATACACAATAGAAACCAGCAGGAAAATTGGTACAGGGCATGCACAGGAAAGTCCTAGAAAGGCAATTCCAAACAGTCAGTGCATCTTTTACTAGAGGCTTAATCCTATAGTCTTTAGAAAAATGCAAATCAAATTAAAAATGAAATATTACTGTGCAGACCCCAGGCAGACAAACACTTAACAGGAGTGTCAAACCTTTGGTGAGAAGGAAGGTGAAAAAGTGGTCTCAGGCAAGACTAGTGAAAACACCTTGTTGCCTTCACATCCAACAGTATCCAATACACTTTAAAACATGCTGTTTCCCCTGGCCATGCCATTTCTAGGAATCCTTGCTGTAGCAATGAGAACAACAGTCAATAAAGATACACGCGCAGAGATGTTTACTGAAACATTTATACTGACAAAGTCAGAGTGAGGAGAGGAAAACGAACAGCCACCGAGAAAGACACTAATCAAGTAAGGACAGACTTCAGTCAATGACAGACCGCATATAGGGCGGCGGTCCCAACACATAAGAAGCATCTCTTCTATGATTAGATAAACAAATGCTTAGCATTGATAGAGTTGCCTACGGTATTAAGCACAGTTACAGGTTGTAGAGGTGTGTAGTCAAGGAGCAATAGGCTATAGCATACTGCAAAGGTGTGTGGGGGCTGTGCCTTCAAGGTTGGTGTAAGGACACTCTGTGGTGTCCACACAAGACAAATTCACTTATTGCTGCATTCCTTACAACGTGTTTCCTTTAAGTGATGCTTGACTGTAATGTCATATCTGTGCCTTAAAGGCCATGCAACCAATAAAAAGAATAAATCGGTTACTATACCAATTTTACTTTGAGGAACTTCCATTAAAGATGATCAAAAAAGCAACAAAATATGGATAGTGTGTATAATCCAAATTGTTAAACAATGACTAACAATATTCTACAAATCCAAATATATGCATATGCGTTTTTAAATACAAGTAAGCAAATTTTACATGTGATTATACGAGTATTAAGAAAAGTACAGAGTAATACACATCAAGCACTTATTATGAGTCACTTAGAAGAACAGTTGTGGGTACGGGCGATAATACAACTGAAGGGGGAAAGACTGTAGGAGCGAGGATAAAGAAAAATGACTAGCATTGATACTTCACCTGTTAAAACAGGGTATTTATGTCTACATTTATAGTCATAAACATAGAAAATATTTAAACGTTTAAGGTCTGTTGTCCTGTTTGAGAAGCTGATAAAAAGTAAACATCTAATTCCCAGGAAAATCCACATTTGCACGCAAACACAAAAATTTGCTTGTGGTTTTAAAACTCACCCATGGACACCCGATTAAGGCCATCTCAGTCACAATGTGGGAGTGTGAACCAGGGACCACAGCCGAGGGAATTGACTCAACCAGCTCAGCATCTCAACAGCCCCAGTGATGTTCTACCCAAATCTGGCTGCAGAGTCAATGGTTCTCCCCTGTAAACACAGCCTGTGCGCATTCAGGGAGCGGCTGCCACCTGACGCATGTGATCAAATGGATGTGCCTCCTTCATAAGTCACGCTAAAGCCCATGTTGTTTTTCTTTATGTCAGGAGAATTAGGGAGCTTGAATTTGTGTACAAGAAAAGTCTGAGATTTCTTAAGAAATCTCTCTACGGAACCAAATTAAATCAATTCATTCTTTTTGGCGACTGAAACACAGAACCTGGGCGCACGGCACACCCTTTCCGTTGCTCCATGCCTATGTCAAGACGTTATCTCTTGAGCAGCACGACAAAGCACGGGAAACCAGTCAAGACCATCTCCCGTCAAAGCGTCCATGTGGAAAAGGGAGACCGATGGCCGAGGTTGGTGGTTCAGCCCATCATCCCAGCGCTTTGGGAGGCCAAGGCGAGTGACTTGCCTGAGCCCGTGGGTTCGAGGCCCACCTGGGCATCTTGGTGAGACCGTATCTCTACAATAAATCAAAAACTAGCCGGGCGTGGTCACGCGTGCCTGTCGTTCCAGTTCCTTGGAAGGCTGAGGTGGGAGGATTGCCGGAGCCAACAGGACGAGGCTGCGGTGGCCGGGAGCGTGCCACTGCCCTCCAGGCTGGGCGACAGAGTGAGACACCAATCCAAAAAAGAAAAAAGAAAAGGGAGAGCGCTACCTGGTGTGGAAACACAGAGGCCACCCTCGCAGTGGGGTTGGAGCTGGAGTGCCTTCTTCCAACATGCAAGTCTTTCAGCCTTCAGGCGGAAGTGCTTTCTGGAAGGTCAACATTTTTAGCAAAGGTATCTTGAGAGGGCCATGCCGCAGACCTGCCCTTGATCACAGCCTGCCAGGAGCAGGACACGGAGAGTCAAGGCGAGCGGCACCATCTCTCCTCGCTGTGCAAGCCCGAGGCCGCCCTGAGGGATGAAACGCCGCCAGGTCACACAGGGACTTGGAAACGGGACTGCTAGAGACAGGGCACTAAATGAGTTCAAGAGACTCATTCATCTTATTGACTGTGCTTGCAGTCTGGAGAGAACGCATTTACTTGGTGCACAGCACAAATAAACTTCTCCAGCACCTTTGACGCAAAGGCGTCCAAAGCACTTTTCAGCAAAGCACGTACTGAAGCGTGCCAGTGCACTGTCCGGGAAGGACCGGTTCAGCAACAGAAGATTAAAGTTTAGGCTTGAATAAGGTTTTACACGGACTGTATTGTTTTCTAGGTTAGACTGTGTTTAAGAACGGGGGGATGTATCAGTGTGTGGCCCGTTCCTCCATTCCTGGAACTGTTGACATCCATGAGCACAAAATGCGTACTGGATGATCTCAGAAATACACCCCAGGTAGTTTATTACTGAGCTTTGAAATCTGCACTTCATAATACCTACTCTGATCTAGCACTGACTGACTCACAGTACAAATTGCTTTGGAAGCTACTCACGTTGGCTCTGAGTGACCTGGCTTGACTTGCTTCCTTGATCGACTCAGCTGGATTGCGGCCACCAGTCTGCTGCCTTTTCTCTGTGTGGGCCCGGCCCAGCCCACCACTACCTAGACGATGTTTCCATCTCTTCGTAGCTGTTTCCAACCTGTGATGGCAAAGACAGTGATGGCAAAGGCGATGTATTCCCCTTAGGTTCCCCTGCTAAGGAAAACAAATCAGAAAAACCTTAAGAAACGTGCTACTTCTTAACAATAACACCCAATATATTCTGTGGATAAGCTCCTTGAAGCTCCCCCAAACTGAACATTTGTGCAAGACACAACTTGTACACCTCATCACTCTGACAATGCTCCACATATATTTGATTGTTCAGTGAAACCTATAGTTTTACCATCTGTGGTTGGTATCCTCCCATGATCAGATACACAGCATCTTTGCCAAACAGCATTTCTCATTGTGCTATATGGATATAGTTGGTAAAGACAGAAGAAACTGGCATACATTCTTAATAGTTTTCTTTTACTCAGAATCATTTAAGGCCAGGTGCAGTGGCTCATGCCTGTAATCCCAGCACTTTGGAAGGTTGAGATGGGAAGATTACTTAAGCCCAGGAGTTCGAGACTAGCCTATGCAACATAGTGAGACCTTTCCTCTACAATAAATCAAAAAACTAGCATGCAATTGAAGTGGCGCAAATGAAGTGGTGGCATGCTCTTGTCGTCTTAGCTACTCGGTAGGCTGAGGGGGAAGGATCGCTTGAGCCCAGAAGGCCGAGGCTGTGGTGAGCCGTGATCATGCCACTGCACTCCAGCCTGAGTATCACAGTAAGACCTCTCTCAAAAAAAAAAGAAAAAAGAATCATTTAATATTTTTACTTGCTATTTTATAATTATGCAGGTTATAAAGTTAAATGCTTATAATTCTGCAGGTTATCAAGAAATCCGTTTATGCTGCCATATTATCTTTTATATGCTGAATGGTAAATGTATTTCTGGAGGATACCATGAATGTTACTTTGTCAATGTCTAAATAGAGAACTTGAGAACACATGTGTGGGTCCAACAGTATGTGCCTTCCCAAGATGAAGAGGATTTGTTGTGGGCCTAGGCATTAAGAATATGTTATTTACTAGAGAGCAATCTTACTCGCATTCAAATATTTGTGGTAATAAAGGAAATCTAAGAAAGAAAGAACGAATCTGAAAGGGGGCTGTCCTCAGATCATCACCTCATTAATTTGTCTGTGATTTCCAATAACTCTTTGGCCATCCACCTGATTCCTGGGCTGGTGACCTGCATCAGAACCTCCTCTTCAAAGCCACAGCAATTTCCTAGGCATCGACGGAGTCCCTGTAATCCATGAATAGCAAATGTGTTTCCGTTTTCCATGGCTGTGTCACAAATCATCACCAACAGTGACTTGAAACAATGCAAATGTTGTTTCTCAGTTTCTGTGGTTCACCGGTGGGCACTCTATCGCTGTGTTTTCTACTCTGGCTCTCACTAGGCTGGAATCAAGGGGTTGGCCAGGTGTGTAGTGCTCCTGGATTCATTGACAAGCTCACTCACTGGTACTGACAGGAGTCACTTCCTCACAGGGGGAGGCCCGTGTTCCTGCCGGCCAGCAGCCAGGAAGGCCTGCAGCCTCTCCTCACGAGTCCCACTGCATGGGCAAGGGTGCACGTGAATCTGGCCTTCTTCCCGACCAGCCCGAGGATATTTCTCTGACTTTCTCTCCGTGATCACTCAGAGAAAACTCTTTTCTTTTAAAGGGCTCGTGTGATTAAGTCAGCCCACTGAGATAATCTCCTAGTCTTAGATCAACTGATTTGGAACCTTAATTCTTTCTGTAAACTCCTTTCACAGCAGTAGCTAGATTAATATTTGGTGGGATAACTAGAAGAAGGTTCCAGGCCCAGAAACCTTGGGTGTCCATCCTGGAATTCTGCCTGCTACCAGATGTACAAATCTCTCTGTAGACATTTCCTCTGAAATAAAAAGTAACTAGAACTAGAAACCCTCTGTTCCCTTAAGAATCAGGCTTCCATCTGAAACATAGAGATAATAACATCTGCCTTGAAGACTGTTATGATTATGACACGAGGCAAGCGAGAAGGATGGCTTTCGACTTAGGCCTGATGGTAGAGTTTGGCATGGACAGGTATGCAGTGGTGGAATGCACAAGGGACAGGATGCCTGTGGACACCCTACTGCTCTCAGGAGCTTCAGACTGGAAGCCACAGGTAGCACAGGGTACAGGACACCTGTGGACACCCTACCACGCTCAGGAGCTTCAGACTGGAGGCCACAGGGAACATGATGGAAACCAATGCAAGGACCTGCCTGTGAGGCCCAGACCCACGAGTCTACTGCAGACCTTCCAGCAATTGTCGGAGCAGGTTGTGTGCACCCCAGTCTCACGCAGCTCTCCCTGGACCCTTGACTGCAAGGTGTTTCCCTGGCCTTTGTCTCAGGGTGGCCCCTTGCCCCCTTCAGGTGGGAACTCAAACTTACCTTAACATCCCAGTCCCATAGTTTTCCATTGCCTTGATGTGTAGAGCTCTAACTTTGTCCCTGTCCCCAGATTCTCTTGTATGTGGTCCTTTCTTCCAGTAGAAGAATGAGCTAACGGTAGTCTTTGCCTTTCTCATTCATTGCTGTGGCAGAGTGCTCGATTATCACTGTTGAATGATTAGATAGAATCATGAATGAGAAATCCAGAGGTCTACGACCTCTCCTGGACAGAAACCCCTCTCCTTACCCTTCTTATGTGTAAGGAGGTGGTGTGCTCCTACATACACAGGTGAAGAAGCGTTGTAGCTACAGGGGTTTACACATTTTCTGTGAATTTGTCAACATCCACTCCTGTCCAGGAGCTATGGTAGCATGTAAACAAAAATTGTAAATGGTCTATGTCTTTACCTGAAGTTTCACTGCTAGGAGTTGGAGCATTCTGGTGGAAACTGGACGATACCACATAAATGTAGAAAAGAGACACGCGCAGCGTATAGAGACAGCGTTAACGTCAGACAGACGAAGGACTAAATTCCAGTTTTGCGACTTCCTCTAGTTGTGTATACTTGAGCAAGCTCCTCAACATCTCTGAGCCCCAGGGCCCTCTCTGCACTCCTTTTAGTTGAGCAGCAGCTGGCCCTGCCTGGCGATAGCTGGGGGCCTCTAGAAGATGACTGACAGTGAGAGGATGACTGACAGTGAGTGACCAGAATGGAGCGTTACGGAAGCCTCCACAGGGGCTGATCTCTCTCCCCTTGGTCCTCCTTCCTTCCTGCACTGCAGCAGAGAGAGAGAGAGAGACAGGAGAGAGGAAGAAACAAACCAGAAGAACAGGGAAGACCAGCAGAGCTCCTTTCCAGAACATGTTTCCAGCCTGCCGCCACTGGCCGGGGGAAGAAAGGCTTCACAGCCAAGCCCAGGGTGAGAGGGCTTGAGCATTCAAGTTAATGAATTGAGGACTAGAAGGAGAGGTGAAGTGGGGGGGAGAACCTGCACAGTGCTGTACTGTGTCATTTCTCAAGGAAAATGTACCTGCTGTCTTTATAAGCAAATAGAATTTGATTTGAGGAGTTAAATCATCTAAGAAATGGCAGTACTAGTCCAGCACGTGCTGTGTACAAAAATGCATGTTCACTTTCTCTCCAAAAACAACTTTTTTGACAGAAATTGAAATTTTCTGGAATAACCACAAATTCCAAAGGGAGTCGCATTCCTCAAGAAAGATGGCTCCTAAAAGATGAGCGTGTTCTCCTTCTGCAGATATTAAAGATCAGAAGACAAAGAAAAGGTCATTTAATTTGGCGTTTAATAGGTTATTAGTAACCGCTGAAAGTGCAGTTTCTGAGGTGTGCTGTGGAAATAAAACACAGATTGCAGGGAATTAAAAGAGAATGGGAAGGAAGAAATGGAGTCAGCAGCTGTTGACGTGCTGCAGACAGAAGGCAGCAAAGAGGATGATGACCTCTGAGCAGCCCAGCAGGATCAGATGGGTGTTTGGGAAGATGACGAAAGGCCTCTGTGCATCTGAAGACCAAGCGGGAGAAGCCAGGGGTGGCAGAAAGACTGAAGGTGCAGAAGAAATGGAGAAATGTGCACTTTAAAAAAAGGAAGGAATCTTTTATTTTCATAAGAGTCACTTTATTTTGGACCAACTCCATGTTAGACATTTTACTAAATAAATTGGTATAAGGCATCCCCCGCCAATGTGGTGCAGTAGATGTCATCATGCCCATTTTAAAAATGAGAAAAATGAAGCTTATGCGTCGAATAGTTGACTCAAAGCCACCCAAGTTGAGTAGACTCTAAAATTTCTGCTCTTTCTTCTACCTCACTCTGATGTTTTTCTTTTTGAAAGACCAGTAAAATACATGTCAAGAAAAAAATGTGCTCAGAATAAAATGGAGGAAAATTTTGTAACCTCCTAACCAAACCATTTATATTCCTCCTAACAAAGAAGCTAAGGTAATTTACTGGGAACATGAAAGAAATATGCAATTGAAAACTAATGAGGAATGAAGGTTTGAAGCAGTCACTGTGAGAAATAAGCTAGAAGAGCCACAAAACTTTACATTAAAAAATCGTGCTCTCTGATTTCTGCCAAAACATGAGACTGACCCTAAAGTGCTTTGTTCTTGAGCTCCTGGGCATTTCAGTCACTTCAGTGATCATACCATTATTTAGTCACACGTATTATTGATCTGACACTCAAAACTTTCTTCAGATTGTGAAGCTTTGTTTCAGAGATCATAAAATTAAGCGACATACGCTCCTCAGTGTTACAAAGCAAACCAAATTCACCCAAGTTATGAAGTGCTTCTTTTTTTTTTAGCCAAACCATACTATTTTCTTCTTTGGGGAAATTGGTTTATTTCCTAAAGTTACTTTGAAATTGTTTTCAAGGGACAGGAAGACTTTGCCAAAATACGGTAGTATATTTTGAGGAAATAAGTGGCAGAACAAAATGGGATTGTTATTCATCTCTGTAGTCTGTCCATTAGCCTCAGCTTTCTGATGTGGGAGAAATGGGATGCCAGTCAAAACGCATTCTTTGCACTTTTGCCAACCTAACAGAAGATGCCTTTCTTTAAACTATAGCTCATTTCATTGCCATGGTGTTATATATTAGAAATTGATTACCCAATTTCTTCTGTAATAACGTCATCATATTTGGGGAGAGCTTGTCTTTTATTTTTTAAAATATGAAATAATGAGTGTATGAAAGTGAAATCTTAATTTTTATTGAGTCTAAAATTTCAAATAAAGCATGCTGACTATAATTATAGCATTAAATTGAATTTCAGGGCTATTACTGTTTTCAGAGTAAAATAAGATTGCTTACAAGTTTTTTTTCAATCAAATATCAATTGTTATCAACTTTTTTTTTTTTTTAGTTGGAGTCTCACTCTGTCGTCCAGGCTGGAGTGCAGTGGCACGCTCGCGGCCACCGCAGCCTCGACCTGCTGGGCTCAGGTGATCCTTCTGCCTCAGACCTCCAAGTAGCTGGAACTACATGTGTGTGCTACCACACCTAGTTTATTTTTTGATTTATTGTAGAGATGAGGTCTTATCAAATTATCAGCCTTTTAAAGACATGATATTAAGTCCAACACCCAGTTTTAAGCAAATAGAAAATTGATCAAAGGTGTAAACTAATCCTAGGCATATATCTTGTCAGTGATTTTAAAATAACCCTTACCTATAGAATAGTTGCTGTCTTTCACAATTTTTTGAAATACGTTCAAACTTTTAATTAAGTTATTCATCATTTTTTGATAGCTAGGCTGGTACATTTAAAACTAAAGCTCTTAAATAACAAACTAACAAATTCCTGAGATTTGGGGAAAGGGGAAGTTTAGAAATGGAAAAATGGAAAACACCAGTAATCTGTAAAATCATTTATCTGGATACTGAATGCCTTGCCTTGTTTTGATCTTCTCTTTAGAACTTAAATGAGATATGAAATAAACCAAAGTTGCTGCCCTTGAAAAATGTGCAATCAGTGGAGTTCATATATATGTGAAAAATCTGGAAAACCACACAAGGATAATGTGTCCTCACACTCAACATGTGTGGAATGGCCCACTGGAACTGCGGGTGCCGGAAATACTTCTCTGAGGTTTGCAAATAAGCGAAGCTGACCTGGAGCCGAATTACTTACCAGAGGCTCCCCTGGTCACTTCTGTGAGGGAGTCCATAGGAAACAGAGGGTGTAAGTTAAGGACAACTTGTCAAAGCAGGGTTTCTTCTGGTATATGCTTCATTCACCTCTCTAGGCAGCATTCAATATACTCAAAAATTCAGTTCTTACACTGCTGCCTTTTTAGGTTGGAAAATACGCTTTATTTGTTGAAACACTTTTCCATAGAATCAAGCGTGTGCCTTTTAAAATTCAGTTATTACTACAGATTAATATATCTTCCATTAAAGAGAGATACTCATGGCCAGGCTCAGTGGCTCAGCCTGTAATCCCTGCACTTGGGAGGCTGAGGTGAGTGGATTGTGAGACTCACCTGGGCAGCTTAGAGAGAACTTGTCTCTACAATAAATCAAAAAATTAGCCAGGCGTAGTTCCAGCTACTTGGAAGATTGAGGCGGAAGGATCACTGGAGCCCAGCAGGTCGAGACTGTGGTGATTGGGAGCAGCCACTGCACTCCAGTCTGGGTGACAGAGTGAGACTTCAACTCAAAAAAAAAGAGAGAGAAAGAGATACTCCTTATAAGATAATGGGTAGCTACACGTTCTAATAGGAATTATAAACACCACTTAAAGAGCAAGAGTGAAACCACATCTATAAAAAACAGGGGATTTTTTTTCTTCATTCAAGAGTCTGACATGATTCTCAGGATATTGAGAGAAAAAAAAAATAACTGTACAGGTACTACTGTCAGTCTTCATAATCCTATTCTAGAAGCAGCAAACATATAGTGTTCTAAATTAATTTGGAGCTTGGATAACAGAAACTATGGACTAAATCTTATGGTTCTATTAGGTCAAGCCCAGTTCTTAGCTCCTTGTACTATCTCTTCACAAAACTCTGACTCTGAGATCAGAAACTGTAAATCCTTCTTTCTTATGCCTGGGAAGAAGAAGGTGCACCATGAATAACAGTGGATGAAAAAATAAATATAAGAATGAATGATGGAAGCTATTTCAGGGGGAAGGAGAAACACAGAACAAAAATTCAGCCCTGAAAAAATTATTTGCACTCAACTAATCATGTAACTTTAGTAGAAAAACAAACTTTTCCCCAGTAATTAGCAAAAACCAATAAGAACCCAGCAGTGCAGTCTTCGAAGCTGTCACTTGTGGTAGGGACCCTCTTAGGTGCCAAGAAGCATCATCTTCCTCTGTAGTCCTAGCTTGGTGGAGGAAGAGGCTTATCCTGCCAGTGACAGTGTCAAGGAAGGTAAACCAGCATTGTAAGATGAAATACATCTCATCACGAGGAGTTGATTCTTGCTACCTTTCTTGCCCCCCTACTTGAGTAGCACAGACCTGCGCAGTGTTGCACATTTGGAATGAAAAGGGGAGGAATATGTGGAAGCCTGCCATAGGACCACTCCCTCCCAGTGCCGGCCCCTTCTTTCAGTGTCAGAAAATCCGTCTCATTACAATGTGCAGAGAGTGCTGTGACTCTCCAGCATGACGATGGAAGCAAATGTCTTCACGCTTTTTCTGAGATAAGGAGACTCCCGAGACTCACGCCCCCAGGTGGATGGTGCAGGAAAAATATCTTGAATATTTGCCTCAGAAGATGCTCTTCTGAGAGCTTGATTTTTCCTCAAATCACTTCAAATTTCATTTTGTAAATCAAGTTTTGCCTTCATATGAAATTCTGAACGTTTTGCATTAGGCTAATGAAAGAAATTTGGACCTTCAGAATGGATTTTGAGGACCTGGAGATGTTTTCTGTACATGCACCTATCAGCCCCAAAAGGTGCTCAAAAACATTAATATTCAGAAGTCTTCCACGCAAGCACTCCTTGATGGAGACCAGACTTCCTGTTTACTACTGTGAGGTCTGAGTAACAAGGCAGGCTTGAAGCTGACAAAGCTCTTACAGGCCTATTCAAGGAAACAGTAAAAACCAAGAGGTTTGAAAAGGTGGAAAACAAAGATACGCAATAATGTCAGAAATCAAGTCAGGGAGAGAAATGACCATGGAATGCAGCAGTCAACTAAAAGTCATGTACGCTGGCAGAAACGTCCAAAGTATACTCTACTATTCCCACAAATGGTCATAAATAGGGCAACCATGATCACTCTTTTCCCAAGAAAGTCCTGTTTCTTATTATTGTACAACAAGGACTTTGTTTAGAATCTGTTCTAGAAATTTTTGGTTTTTTAATGAAGAATAATTATTAATAGTTGCAGTAAGTCAGGATGCTCTTGATGGACTTACAAGTTGTGCTTCCAGCTTCTGCCAAGGTCTCATCAAACTCTCCTACTTCCATATGAGAGTTCTCCCATTAACCAGGAGAAGTTCTCCCTTTAAGGGGCAGCTGAATCTGAAAGATTGAAATCCACTTCTCTTTCCCAATCTTTTCCAGGTCCACCATAGCTAATTCCTTCCTTGCAAAAACAGCTTGTTGGTCTTCCAATAAAGTGAAATGCTCTCCAGGCAGAGACTGAGATCAGTCAACTACTTTTAGCCCTCCTGTTGGTAGTTGTGTCCACTGCTGCTCTCCCTATAGGCCAATTGGTGTAGCCGGTAGTCTGTCCCCAGCTTGTGAGAAGCACGAAACCACCAGATAATCCAAATAAAAAATTAATAAAGTGTAGTAACTATATACATAGCATTTACGTTGTACTGGGTATGATAGAGAACCTGGAGATAATTCAAAGTATACAGGAAGATATGCTATGTTATATGCAAATACTATCCCATTTTAATCTGGGACTGGAGCATCTGTGGATTTTGTTATGGGGGAATAGGTCCTGGAACCAAACCCCCACAATGCCAAAGGACTACTGCAATTTCATCCACACAAGCTTCTGCATTCTACCAATTAAAACTGAAGCCATATTATCAGTATTTACACGGTCACACTGTCACACGATTAGAACGACTGGACTACCAAACTTCTGTGATAAAACTAAGGTTAAATGCAACAACAACAAAAAAGAAACTTGCCTGGCAATAGGCACTTTCTCTCTTGGCGATCCATCAGCTATTAGATTTTAGAAATGTCTGAGAATTTGGAGCACTACTTTGTAAATAAATTTAGAAGTAAATTCTTTGTACATGAATTCTTTAGATTTTAGTTACACTTTTTCCAAAATCAGTGATAAAGATTGAATTTAATTACTTAACAAATAGAGCACTCCAAACTTCCCATTTTAAAGCTTTTAGCAAATTATAATTATTATAATAAAGTTTGCAATTAGGAAGACATTGAAATCTATCACTACAACATTTTCTGTTCATTCATTTATTAACCACTACAATCTTCCATGACTATAAGCCTATGATGCTATCCATCAGCAAGGATTAGTCAGAAAAGATGTTTTTGAAGTGTACCTGTTTTCACTGAATTTTGTTTTTTTTGGAGAAAAGAATTATAGTGATTAATGCTACAGACATGTGGATAATGGTGCTAGACCTACTGTAATTATTAATCTGTACTTTGCCTTCTTACTGCTCTGCAGCCTGTCTTTAAGATTTATCCCAAAGCACAACATACTAGTCTATGTAGTATGTAGACTAACTTGTACATACTATTGCTTTCTATGAGAGTGGCACAGTTTGTCTATTCTGACAAAGGATATTTGCCCTGTTTCAAATATTTGGTTCTTACAAGCAATGTTGCTATGCACATTGCTAAATACCTGTGCAAGAGTCTCTCTGAGGTATTTACCTGTGAGTGGAATGGCCAGGTCTTAGGAGTATGCCTATTTTCAACTCCAGCAGATGCTGCCAAATTGCTCTACAAAGTGGTTGCACTCCCTTTTCACTCTACCAGAGTGTTTGAGGGTTCCCTATGATTCACATTCTTTCCATCATTGAGTTCTGTCATAACTTCTTCATCACTAGACTTAAATAGTAGCTAGTTATTATTTTAATTTGCTTGTATTTAATTTTGCCTGATTTTTTTAAATTCAAAAATGAGGCTTTTATTCATATAGATTCTTGAAAAATAATAACTCCATTGAATTCCAGATGTGCTCTACCAGCTTAATGATCTTGGCCATATTTCTCAGAGTCCTCATTTAGAAAATTTTTTAAATATATATTGCTGCTAACTTTATAGGAGTGGGTTAAAAAGTGGACGTGTTAATATAGGCAAAGCCAGCACCTACAACTCTACTTGGCACAAGTATTCTATAAGTTTTAGGTATTATTGTTTATTAATCACTTATTATATGACCTTCTACAAGATCTACAGTAAAAGCACGCATAACCTCCCATCTTAATAGGATTCTGACGCTTGACTATAGTATTTAGAACTAATGAATAATGTAGATTTTTTTCCTCTGCTTTTGGTGAAAAAAATTCAAAAAGGCTCAAAAGAATTAATAGGAAAACTTACTTTTAAAAAGTATATGCATTAAACACACAGTCCAACTGGGTATGCTTTTTATTTTATTACAACAATCTCTAACAAGCAACCATTGCTGATCATGTGAAAACTTTATCCAGGGAAAACTTGAGAAAAAGAAATAACCTATATAGAGAAGAGAATAGCTCCCATTTATTAAGAGTTGACTTCGTGCCAGGCACGGCTCCAAGAACTTTCTGAACCTACATTCATTCTCACAACTCCAAGAGAGTTCTTACGGGCTGGGCCAGGGTCCAGCTGGAAACTGGGCTTCCTAGCTTCACTCCCCTCCACAATCCACAGGGAAAACTGAGCCTGGAGCAAGGAGCTGGAGGCAGACTCTGTTTCCAAAAGGACTTGGTTTGGGGTTTGCTTTTCTCAAGTAGCTCAGCAGCCACGGGGGAAGGGTGCAGCAGGGGAGGCCGAAGACGGGGGAGAACAGAACTTCTGGGGTGGCAGAACAGCAAGTTCCAGAAGAAGGAAGCACCTCCAACCCAGACTCTGGCCACTCAGGCTGTCTGTTTCCCCAAGAGCAGGTGCTCATCCAGGGGGCGAAAAGGCGCAGGAGCACTAGGACAGGGCAGACCCAGCAGCAAGGCCCGCCGGCTGGGAGGGACTGCCTGGACACTGGGACGCTCGCCAGAGGCGCCACCCCAGGGACTCCACCAGACACACAGGCCTGAGGGTGTCTCAGGCGACCCTTCTAGACTCAGTGAGTCTTTCTGGGCGGATCTGCGTGTTGCCACGCTCAAAGTAGCGGTCCAGAACACCGTCAACTCTCCGTGACGCCCCACCCCCTGGTCCCAGGCTGCCTGGCCTCTGCACCCCAAGAGGCCTTCTACAATTCCCAGGAGGAGGCCTGGGTGGAGACGGTAGGAGCCAACAGCGGATCATTTTCCTTTTCTACCCATCAATTTATTATAGGATATATAATATATGTATATTCCCTAGATATATAGATCTTTAATAAAGTTTGCAGTTAGGAAGACATTAAATCTATCACTACAACACTTTCATTTCACCCTTTATTAACCACTAAAATCTTCCATCACTATCAGGCTACGGTGCTGGCCATCAGCAGGGATTAGTCAGAAAAATCATTTTTGAGGTGCACCTATGTTTTCACTGGATTTTTTTTTTTTTTTTGAAGCAGAGGGAATCTTTCTATATATCTCTTCCCAAGATTCAGATAGGTGTGGTTTTCATGTAATCAATTCAGCCAAGCAACCATCAGTTACATGAAAACACTGATTAATTCATATGCTGGCTATTTTAGTAACTTTTATATTTTTCTGGCTATTTTGGAGATAAACTATAAGTTTCACAATATGTATTGGGAATGTAATATAGTGTGTGAATTTTTTTAATCAAATAGAATGTGAAGACATCATATTGAAAATATCTTCTAAAGTCTGTTGAATAACAAACACCAAATATTGTTCTTACCATTCTGAACAATGAGCTCACTGAGACTTGTATCTGAGAAGAATAAAATCCAGTAAATGAATAAGCAATATACATTGATGCTTTATTAGTAACTATTAAAGTCGGCCATAACAACATACATTATTCTAGGAAAATACATAAAAGGGTCAAAAGACATGAACAAATGGTTCAAAAATAGGAAATGAAACATATAGATACTTTTTTAAAAAGTAAAGTAAATGCAAAGTCAAACACATTTCCATTTTAAATATCTTCAATTAGAAAAAGTGGTTTAAAATGATAATATCCCATGCTGGCAAGGGAATAAAGAAATGGGTACTCTTATACATTTCTCATTGCCTTTTTAAATGCTCCAACACTTTAGGGAAGCAATTTGGCATTGTATTAAGAGCCATAAAAATATTTATACGTTCTGTGCCTGAACCCCATTTATGTAGACATGTCTTAAGAAAATAATGCAAAACAGGAAAAAAAGCTATAAATGCAACACAGCATTACTTATCATAACCCCCAAGTAGAAATAAATTAAATGCTCAATAATAAAAACAATCAAGTTTTAGCAATTCAATCATTAGAATATTATGCATCCCAATAGAATTAATAAGTACAAATTCTTAGGCAAGTAATATTGAAATGCTTATGGCATAAATGATAAATGAATAAACTTCTTTTTTGGAGTAATTAGTAGAAATACATTAAGACAAACAATATAAATTTTTTAAAACTTATGTGTACAATTTCATAAAAATAAGTGTGCATGCGAGACAATATCTTGGCAATTTACCAAATGGACTTAAATGCTTACTTTAACCGGTTGGTATTTGCTTTTCTATCATTTGTACACTTTTAAAAATGTAATTATACTGCTTTATAGATTCTAGATAGAATTTGTGGAATTTTTAAATCAATTGAATGAGTTGAAATGAATACCAAATACCAAACACTGGGAAGTTTATTTTATTGGGGGAGGAGCTTAAAACAATAATTTATTATTTCTCACAATTCCGGGCTAGTGGCTCTTCTGCTGCTCTCACATGAGATCACTCATGTGGTAGCCTTCAACGGAACGGTCAGCTGGGGACTGGTCCAGCGAGAGCAGCTGTGTCACTGGGCCTCTTGTCCTCTCTCAGGATGGCCCCACTAAGCTTTCTCTTGTGACTACAAAATTCCAGAAGATAATTCTGCAAGCACTTACCAAACCTCTATTGGTTTACTGGTGTCACTTACCGATGTCCAGTTGCCGAAACTGATGTTCAATTGTCCAAAAGCAATTCCTTTTGTTCAAGCTCAGAATCTGTGTGGGAAAGGTCTACACAAGACCATAGATGAAACTTTGGATACCAGATAATGCTATTGACCAAGATAAGAGATTTTAAAATAAGAATACCCGAAGAGACAGTATGAACCATTAGTATTTTATTGATTTAAAAAACTGATGCAGAAAAAAAGTAATTGCCCAAAATTAAAAATCAAATTAGTGTAGAGACAGATTTACTATGAAGTCAATTATATTATAAAGGTTTCTGATTCAGAGCAATTTTTCTACAAAATTTTTCGGAGTGTGTAACCATTTATTTATTTTTTATTAATTTGATTTAATTTTAGTTTAGAGTTGTGGAGTACATGTGAGGATTCACCACATAAGTAAATTGCGTGCAGGTGAGGTTTGGGCTCCTAATAGGCCCTCTCTCCCCCGATAGTGGACCTGGCACCCAGTGTGTGGTTGTGTGCTCATGTGCCTCCTCCTCCCTTCCGTCTGTCAGCAGTGTCCAGAGTGTTGCTCTCATGTTTGTGTTCATGTGACCAGTGACCAGGGCCTACGTATGAGTGAGAACATGCTGTATTCAGTTTTTTGTTTCTGTGGTAGTTCACTTAGAACGATGATCTCCAGCTGCATCAATGTTGCTGCAAAAGACATGATGTTGTTCTTAATTTATGGCTGCATGGTATTCCATCTTGTATATGTACCATGTTTTCTTTATCCAGTACTGGGAAGTTTAAACATACTTTTTAAAACAATAAATTGATCTAGAGAAAATTGCATGCATAATAACATGCTGTTTAGAAAACTGTGAAAATCAAAGCATTTCATACCAGTTCCCATGAAATCTAATCAAAGTAGTGCTTAAAGTTATAGCTTTAGATTTAATTTTCTCTAAAAATTAAGTGAAAATAAGTAAACTATCAATTAAAGAATACTTTAAACACACACTGAAAGTAGAGCAAAGGAAAGAAGGAAAGACAGAAGGGAAAAGAGAGAGAGAAAGAAAGAAAGGAAAGGAAAAAAAGAAAGAGAGAAAGCAGGGAAGAATTAATACATTTATTAATACTAAATTTCTGGCAAAATGTATAGTAATTAATAAAAACATAGGATCAGATAGAAAGTAAAACATAATTTTAAGATGTATAAAGCATAAACTTTATGCCATATAATTTATGGGAATTATTAAATTATGAAAACCTCCATTGCTAAAATCAACGCCAATTTTTTTCTTTTCCTAATTTACCTTCAACAATTAGCTGTTACAAAAGCAAGAATAGTTTTATCAAAGCAAAATCAGTATGCCAAAAATTCTCCCCAGGGGTTTCATGTTGGCAAGTTTAAAAATATAATAATAAATTAACACATATCACTTCATATCCCAGCTGAGAAATAACCTGACCTCACCATGCCTCAGTTTTCTCACTCATAAATAAATAAATATGTATATGTGAATCTTATTATATTGCTGATATTCAATTATCTTTAACTTATAAAATGATCATTTGTTATAATTCAGCCTTATAATTTTTTAGTTACATAAAATCACAAGGAATATTTTAACCACTAGCTTTGCACTGAATATTCCTGGTGACATAAAGCCACTTCCAACCAGCAAGGAAATATTCCTCTTCTGACAAAAGGCAATACATCTGCATCATCTCAAATACGAAGGATCTCAAAAAACTGGAATTTATTTATTTAAAATTATGTATTTATTCTTACATGTTTAAACATCATTCTCCTTCAAAGTGCTCTTCATTTGATGGAATACACCTGTTGAGATGCTTTTTCCACTGCTCAAAATAGTTTTTGCCGGGCTCGGTGGCTCAGCCCGTCATCCCGCGCCTTTGGGAGGCCGAGGTGAGTGGATGGCCTGAGCCCGCGGGTTCAAGACCCGCCTGGGCAGCCAGACCTCATCTCTACAATAAATCAAAAAACCAGCCGGGCGTGGTAGCGCAGGCCTGTAATTCCAGCTACTCGGAAGGCTGAGGCGGAAGGCTCGCCGGAGCCCGGCAGGTCGAGGCTGCGGTGGCCGGGAGCAGCCACTGCACTCTGGTCTGGGCGACACAGTGAGACTCCAACTCCAAAAAAAAAAAAAAAAAATAGTTTTTGGACTTGCCAATTTTGATACCTTTTAGTGCTCCGGCCATTTACTGCGCTGCCTCTTTTACACAGGCAAAATGTTTCCCCTTGAGGACTGTTTCCATCCGGGGATACAAAAGAAAGTTGCTTGACGTGAGATCAGGTGAATAGAGAGGACAGAGCACGGGGTCATGCCAAATTTGGTCCAAAACTACTGAACACTCAGGTGTGGGCAGGTGAAACGGGCAAATGCACTGAAAGGATCTTCAAGAAAACATTCACTGAAGCTGAATGCAGCCTCTCACAACTCTGCTAGTTGGTACACTGATGCCGATGGATTCCTCAAGCGCTTACCTGGCGGGGGACACCTCTACTATAAGGAGCCTGTCCTCCAAAAGACAATCCCAGTTTTGGGGTCCCCTCATAAATAGCTGGATGTAGTCGTATCCACCTGTGGTCCCAGCTACTTGGGAGGGAGGCTGAGGTGGAAGCACCACTTGAGCCCAGAAATTTGAGGTTGCAGTGAGCCATGGCTGCACCACTGTGCTCCAGCCTGAGTGACAGAGTAACACCTTGCCTCTAAAAATAAAATAAAATACAACAGGTAAGTATAATTTATTCCAGTAGCATAAGAATCATTCAACAACAAGAACAAGAAGCCTCCTATTTGAGACATTCTGGAACGTACTATACTTATTGAGTCCAGTGAAAGGTGAAAATAAATGAAAGTAGATGGGGCAAGCAAATGGGATTAACACACAAATCGTCCTATCCTCCTTAGAAGCTGTCCAGCAGGACAAATTAGTCGACCAAGGACTGCTGCAAATTTCAGCTCCATCCCATATCCAGAGGAGCATGATCTGGAGATTAAGATACAGCATGAAAAGCAGTCTGTTCATTTTGGAGCAAGGTTTCAGCAAAAAGGCTGCAGCTTTGGGGGTCTTTTAGAAAGAGGAGGCAGTCAGAGGAAATCAGAAATGGAAAGTGTGGTTAACTCCAATGAAAGGACATTTAAGCTACAGCCAGACGAATGTGATTCCAGGCAGGAGCTGGTATCAGTGAGGGAAATCGAAAGGCAATCAGGAGAGCAGAGCAGGGCCCAGTGTCTTGGCTTGCACTTCCTGGGCTGGAAACTGAGACCCGGACTGGGTTCAAGGCGCTTAGCTGGGAGCTTTCCAAATGCCCTGGGAGGGAGATTGCGGGACGTATCACACTCTCCTCCCCAGAGTGCAGGTAGACGAGGGAGGACGAGGCACCCGCCAAGCCGAAGGAGGCCTCCAAGCTGGGCCAGGCGGCAAGCAGGACCTGCCCACTGCGTCACGGGTCAGCAGGAAGCACAGGGTCCCGAGAGAGGACACACACGGAAAGCCCACTGCAGGCACACTGCGCGCCGGGGTGGGCGCAACCACTCCTACGCTGTCTCCAACAGGGCAGGGCCATTCAGAGACCTTGACCGTCTTTGGCATCCACAGCCAAGTGAGAATGGAGTAGGCTGAATGGACGTCATGACTAGAGGCTTAAAAAGATTGAAAGAAGAAAAAAGAAAGAGAGTGTGTGTGTGTGTGTGTGTGTGTGTGTGTGCACATGTGTGTGTATGTGCTTTCAATTAACATCAAAAAATTTAATAAGCCGGGCTCGGTGGCTCAGCCTGTCATCCCGCGCCTTTGGGAGGCTGAGGTGAGTGGATGGCCTTAGCCCGCGGGTTCGAGACCCGCCTGGGCAAGGAGACCTCATCTCTACAATAAATCAAAAAATCAGCCAGATGTGGTAGCGCATGCCTGTAATTCCAGCTACTCGGAAGGCTGAGGCGGAAGGATCGCCGGAGCCCAGCGGGTCGAGGCTGCGGTGGCCGGGAGCGGCCACTGCACTCCAGTCTGGGCGACAGAGTGAGACTCCAACTCAAAAAAAAAAAAAAAAAAAAATTTAATAAAAGATCAACAGTTGTTCCCAATTAAGTATTTTGAAAAAGGAAAAAAAATTAGTTTCTTCCTTAATAGGATAAAACAATGTTTTTTCTAAACTAAAGGTTAATATTAAACTAATTCAAAATCCTAGTTCTTTTTAAAATTTGGCAATGTCAGGATGGCAAGTACACCACAAGTATTAAGTGGTGTTTTAGGAATGTGGTGATACACCCAGATATAACCAGAAACACCAGGAATAAATACTGGACAAGAAAGTAACAAAATATCTTTGTATAATTAGCACAAAAGAAATAAATAAATTCCTTAAAATGCTATTTGGATTCAAAAAATGACTGCAGGGAAAAGAAAGTGACACAAAGGAAGTGAAATCTCAATAGTGTGCCTGACTGTCATCAACACACAGCCAAAATAATAAAAACTAATATTGTATTCTTATTAGAAATGTTGAGAATGAAATTAAAAATAAAATGTGTGACCTGCAGAAAGAAAAATTCAAAACCTTCTGGAGCATTGCTTTTTTAAAAAATCAGTAAAAGTCTTCTAACTTACTGCTAGGTGAAAGATTTCAACTTCTACCAGAACACTAAAAATATTCATATTAAGATTGCTGTGGACTCAAAACCAGCAGGACTGTTTCAGGTCTCACCCCAGTAGGCCTCTCCTCAGATTTGTGTCTGTTAATCACACCCAGTTTTGAGAATCTTTCTTCTCCTGAAATCTTCAAAATTATTTTTCTCCTGGGTTCCTACACTTTTGAATTTCTACTTCTCACTTTTCTTCCTTGGCCTCCCCTCTGTAGATATTGACCTTAATATTAACATACTTCAGTGTTTTTATTTTTTCCTTATTCTTTATGTCAAACCCAGAATATCTGATGAGCTCAGCCTCAGTGTACTATAATTTGACTCTGAACATGTCTAATATATCTGCTCCACTCCTGAACTGCAAACTTGACAAAAACAGGAAAATCATTTAATTCTTCTTTATATACCCAGTGCTTTACTAGCATGGAGTTTAGCATATCAGAAGCTTAATAAGTATTTGTTAACTGAATGAACAGATAAAAATTTATTTCATGCTAACTTATAAACTAAATTCTAAATAAAACTTTGAGCAGACATGGTGGTTCACACCTGTAATCCCAGCACTTTGGGAGGCTGCGGTGGGAGGATTGCATGTACTCAGGAGTTTAAGATCAGCCAGGGAAACATAGTGAGACCTCATCTCTATAATAAATAAATAAGAACTTTGAAAAGAATTTTTTAAAGGCCTTTCAACATGTTCTGAAATATTCCTGGAAACCCACATATTCTTAAATATAAAAAGATTTTTAAATGAAGAAGTTGAATTTATAATAGCCAAGATACAGAATCAAGCCAAAGGCCCAACATTCAGTGAAAGAACAGACTTTTAAATGTGGTATAGACACACAATAGAACACTGTTCAACCATAAAAAGAATGGAATCCCATCATCATGGCGACATGGATGAGTCGGGAGGACATTGTTACGGGAGATAAGCCAGGCACAGAAAAAAAAACACCGCAGTATCTCAACTCAGTGAGAAAACTAAAAAGTTGATCTCATGCAGGGAGAGAGTAGGATGGTGGTGACCAGGGGCCGAGATGGGAGGGGGTGGAGATGGAGAGAGGTTGGTGAGTGAGTGCATACTCACAGCTGGCTGGAAGGACTAGGTCTTCGTGTTTGATGGTGCAGTAGGGAGACAACCGTGAGTCGTCATGTATCATCCATTTCAAACTGGCTAGAAGAGAAGATCTGGAATTTCCCAACACAAAGGAATGACAACTATTCGAGGTAATATCCTAAATTTCCTGGTTTGACTGTATGCATATTTCAAAATATCACATGTACCCCATAAATAGGTATAATTATGTTGTATCCACTTAAAAATGAGGAGGTTGAGAAAAGTTCTAGCAAACTGCATTACACAAAATCAAATACAGCCGTTTGGTAAAACTATAATGAGATAAAACTACATTTCCACTGGAATGTCTAAAAGTAAAACAACTGACCATGTCAGGCATAGCCACGCTTGTGGAGGAACCGATATCCTCTTATGCTGGTGGTGGGAATGTAAAATTGTACAGAACTTTAGAAGATCGTTTGGCAATTTCTTATAAAATGAAATGCACATCTATCATATGACCCAGCCAATTGGGGGTATTTACCCAAAGAAAATAAAGCATATGTCCATAGAAAAATTTATGCACAGATGTTTGTAGCAACTATGTTTGTAGAAGAGAAGGAGAAAACAAGAAAAGTCAATGTGATAACTTTCTACATAAAACTTTTTATTTTAGGCTGGACTCGGTGGTTAGAGCCTGCAATCTCAGTTCCATGGGAAACCTAGATGGGAGAATCCTTTGAGCCCGAGTTCGAGGCCAGTCTGGGCAACATAGTAAGACTTCATCTTTATAAAAATAAAATATAGCCGGGCTCAGTAGCTCAGCCTGTAATTCCGTGCCTTTGGGAGGCTGAGGTGAGTGGATTGCCTGAGCCCACGGGTTTTGGGCAGTAAGACCTCATCTCTACAATAAATCAAAAAATCAGCCGGGCGTGGTAGCGCATACCTGTGATTCCGGCTACTCGGAAGGCTGAGGCGGAAGGATCGCCGGCGCCCAGCAGGTCAAGGCTGCGGTGGCCAGGAGCCGCCACTGCACTCCAGTCTGGGCGACAGAGTGAGACTCCAACTCAAAAAAAAACAAAAAAATTAGTGGGGTGTGATAGCACACACCTGTAGTTCTAGCTACTCAGGAGGTTGAGGCAAGAGGCTCGTTTGAGTCCAGGAACTGAGTAAACTCCTGTCTCTCTTAAAAAAAAAAGCTTCTTGTTTTAAACTGGTTAAAATGTGGGAAACAGATAAATTAGGTTCCCAGGAAGGAAGTAGGGAAGACACGTGAGTCTTTCCAGGATGGGGCCTGAGCAGAATGGTGCATCAAAAGTACACACAACATACGTGTGCACAGACATGTGCCCTCGGGGTAGTTGTGCGTTCTACAGGTTTTGCTAGGAGACAAGTTGTAAGCAGGGATGTCTGTTTGTTTGAGGGATGTCAGTGACTGACTGAAAGGAAGGAAGCATGGACTATCTGAGTAGAAAACATCAATTTGAAATTAAATCTTCCTTGACACTGCTCAGAGGATCTGACTCTGCCCTTTCCAGGGTGAGATAACAGACGCAAATTTTAAGTTCGCGGATTCATAAATAAACCTGTTTGCGTGGTTCCTGGGTATGCTCTTTCACACATTCCTTCTGATACCCGCGGCTCCAGGTTGCTGCTGATGCGTCCATAGCATCCGTCCCCGGGTGCACTTTTGGGCATTTGTTCTTCCCTGTTATTGTTTATAACATACAAAATCATTTACTCCCACAATATTCCTGGATTGTACAGCATGACACAGAGCACCACAATTGACATGCAAATAAATGACAAATCTGCGGCCAAACCACAGTGTGAAGTAGATGGGAGGGGTTGCGACAGACGGGCAAAGATCACGAACAGGTTGTCTCTCATCTAAACAGAGAACAATTTTTACACTCTAGGAAGTGACCCTCTATCCTGTAAATAAAGGACTGCACAGACACATAGTGGGGAAAAAAGCCGTCTCCCTTGAGAAGAACTCCAAGTCGTGTGTGGAGGGACTCACCGTCCAGGTGGGAGATGCAAGTCACCATTCTCCTAGTGTGAGCTGCACCCCGTGACTTCCTTACCAAGAGCACCATGTAGGGGACATCGACAACCAGGAGACCTAACCAGCGCATCTCCAGCTGATGGCTGAGGTCGCACCTGCACGGACAGGTCACGAGAGATACACTCAGACACGACGGGACAAGAGCCACTCCCCGCTCTTGTCTTCTCTCACGACTCATAATCCCAGTCATGTGATGAGGACACAAAGCCTCCAACAGAGGCATCCTCTGGAGAGTCAGCTGGCACCCCTCAGCACAGCCCAGGGTCTAAAGAACAAGGAAAATCGAGACACTGTCATGGCCAAGAAGACCTCAGGGAGCCAGGACCGCTCAAGGTAGCGCCACGTCCTGGGGAATCCAGGAACAACGACAACAGCCGCAACCAAAAAGACATCCACTAAAGCTAAAGACCTCAGAATAGAAGGCAGCCTTTAGGGAATGGCACCCTAAGGCCTCGCCTGATGTGGGCCACAGGGTCGTGGAAACTTGGCTTTGGGGAAATGCCGTGTGCAGAAGCCCATGTTTCACAGGCTGTTGACCCAAATCAGAGTGAAGATCTCACAGCCTCTGGTCACAAAAACATCATCAAACTTCTAAATAAAGACCAAAATACTTTTAAGGTTCAACACCAAAATAAATGTGAACTCAACATAATTTTAAGAAAGAATAATAAAAACAAGTGAAGTAGGGAGGGGGTGGGGGGAAAAGGAGAATAAATGTACCCAATTTTTGGTGAATCAGTGAGGGACAGTGGCCATAGTAGTGGCGGGTTAAGTCAGGAATAAGTGTTTGCAAAGCATGTTTTGTTTCAGGTTAGGGTAGCAGGCCGCTGGAGCCGGTCCCCAAAGACCCCGGGGACCACATGGGCCAGGTTACTATCCCCTGGCAGGGCGAACCACACCCACTCACACCCACACTCACCCACTCCCATCTACCCATTCACACACACACACACACACACACACACACACACACACACTCACACCAGCCTACTCACACTCTCACGTTCACCCACTCACACGCACCCATTTACACACAGACCCACCCATACTCACTCACCCACTCACACTCCCCCTTTCACAGCCATCCACACCCACACCAAGACCATGGGGTCAGTCAGTGGACCACATAGCACAGTTTGGGGACCTGGGAGGAAACAGAAGCACCAGAGAAAACCCACACAGAGATGAGGGAACTGTACACACTCCACGCCAACAGGGGGACACTGGGAAGCAATTGTGCTTTTTTAAAAATCAACACTATCACAAAATGATGTAGACAGAAACATGTCTTCAAGAACCTGCCATAGTGTATCAAAATTGGTTTATTGTTAGTAACAAATGTACTATACTAAGAGATTGATAATAGAAGAAATTGGGTGTGAGGCAGGAGAATTCTCTGTATCTTGTCGATGTTTCTGTAAATCTGAGACTGCTCTAAAAATGAAATCTACTATTAAAGAGTACAAGAATACAATCATGCCTGCCGAGGATGAAAGCAGCTCCAAACCAAATCACACTGAAGGGTCAAAAAGACTTCAAAAGCATGATTTTCTTACCCATTATTTATAATCTTTTGAAAACATGCAATCACTGGACTTTTAGTTATCCATTATTTTATAGAATTTTATTCATGTCAACGGATAAACTTTATTGTTTCTTTTGCATTTAAATGGTATTTATCTTCTGTCTAGGTGATACAATGACATGGTTCAAAGTATGAAAAGCATTCACAGTGAAAAGTCTACTTCCCAGACTCAGCAGTCAGTTCTTAATGCTTTGCATATCCTGCCAGATAGCTCACATGCCTGCCAGGAAGAAACATATGTAGTTGTATATTTTTTCCTTTTTTGGACAAATGCCTGCATACTATAGCACATAAGGCTGTTCTGAACTTTGCTTTTTGTATTTATCAACAGATCTTAGAGATTTTTATTTTTCTAAAAAGTTTCTTTAAAAAAAAAGGGAGGGGGGCCGAGTACAGTGGCTTACACCTGTAATCCCAGCACTTTGGGAAATTGAGGCAAGAGGATTGCTTGAGCCCCAGAGTTGGAGACCAGCCTGGGTAACATCATGAGATTTTGTCTCTATAATATAAACATCAAAAAAATTATCCGGGCATGGTGGCATGCACCTGTAGTCTCAGCTACTTGAGAGGCTGAAGCAGAAAGATCACCTGAGCTCAGGAGGTTGAGGCTTTGGTGAACTGTGAGTGTGCCACTGCACTCCAGCCTGAGTGATGGAGTGAGATCTGGGCTCAAAAGCAAAACAAAACAAACCACAAATGACAAACGACAGATGACAAATAATACTAACAATGATTATATTGAAAGAAAAGGTGAAAACTGGAACCGTAGTTGGCAAACCAGAATGCATGGCACCCCCTAGGATGGAAAATACATTCAGGTTTCTTGGGACAGATTAAAATTGTTTGCATACATTCTGGAAGGTAGTATAAACAAAAATTATAATTATTAGTTCGTTGTATGTCCATAAGGAAAACATATGCTTTAATAATCAGCTAATACAAGTATTGACTATACAAACATACAGATATACAGACTATAACCTTCTGTAGAAAATGAGAAACAAACCCCTGATTTGGAAAACACCCTTGCCCCAACACACACACACACAGGAAGTGTCCTGTGGAATACTCCAGGCAGGTGGAGACACTCCTAAACACAGTGCTCCCTTCCACCCTGTGCTCCCTGCCCCATCATGATGGCCACGTTCAGGATGCCCAGCTGACTCAGGGCTCACACAGGCAGACGTATCGTCCAGTTTGCTCACTGCCTGTCCCCAGGGCCGAGAGTAGTAAAGGTATTTTCTTTAGACGCATTTGCTGAACAAATGAATGAATCAACTAATCAAAACAGGATAGAGTGAGAATAGACAGCAAGTCAAACAGTGAACGTCAGGGTGGACAAGAGTGCTCAGAGGTCACAAGAGTGGTGCCTCTTTGTCAGGGAACGTCCTGGATCCACTGACTGGCCAGGCCATGTGGGATAGTTTGCTCAATATTACAGATTTCTTCTCTCTAAAACGACATTAGTGCATGTGCTCAGTAAAAGGCATGTGTCATGTTGGGTTGTTGTAAGGGTGAAATGCTTTCGTGTATCTGCTCACTGCTCGTATGTCTTCTTTGGAGAACTGTCCGTTCATCTCTTTTGCCCGCTTTGTCATGGGGCTGTTTGTTTTTTCTTTTCAGCACATTTGAGTTCCTTGTAGATCCTAGATGTTAGGCCTTTGTCAGACACAGAGTTGGCAAATATTTTTTCCCAGTCTGTGGGCTGTCCCCCTGCTCTCTTGATGGTTTCTTTGGCTTTCCAGAAGCTTGTCAGTGTCATAAGGTCCCACTTGTCTACCTTATCTCTTATGGCATGGGCACTTGGGGTTTTGATCGGGAACTGGTTGCCAGTTCCAATTTCTGTAAGAGTGTCTCCTGCACTTTTTAAGGTTCTTATAGTTTGAGGTTTTACGTTTGGGTCTCTGATCCATCTAGAGTTGATTTTTGTGTATGAGGATAGGTAGGGGTTCGGTTCCAATCTTCTGCATGTGGTCAGCCAGTTTTCCCAGCACCATTTACTGAGCAGCCAACAGACACATGAAAAAATGTTCAACCTCACTAGTCATCAAAGAAATGCAAATTAAAGTTACACTGAGATACCACCACTTAACTCCAGTCAGGATGGCCATTATCAATAACTCAGCCTGTAATCCCGTGCCTTTGGGAGGCTGAGGTGAGTGGATTGCCTGAGCCCATGGGTTCAAGACTCGCCTGGGCAACTTGGCGAGATCTCATCTCTACAATAAATCAAAAATTAGCCGGGCGTGGCAGCGCGTGCCTGTAGTTCCAGCTACTTGGAAGGCGGAGGCAGAAGGATCGCCAGAGCCCAGCAGGTCTGAGGCTGCGGTGACCGGGAGCGGCCACTGCACTCCAGTCTGGGCAACAGAGTGAGACTTCAACTCAAAAAAAAAAAAAACTCAAAAAACAACAGATGCTGGAGAGGGTGTGGTGAAAAGAGAACACTTCTACACTGTTGGTGGGAGTGTAAACTAGTACAGCCTCTGTGGAAATCCTAAGAGTTCTACAAACTGACCTTCCATATGAACCTGCAATCCCCCTCCTGGGAATATACCTGGAAGAACCCAAATCACTCTATAAAAAAAGACACCTGCACAGGTATGTCTATCGCAGCATTATTCACAATAGCAAGAACATGGAACCAACCATGCTGCCCATCAAAAGAGGACTGGATAAAAAAAAAATGTGGTACATATACATAATGGAATATTACGCAGCCACAAAGAAGAACAAAATCATGAACTTCGCAGCAACTGATGAACTTAGAGCCTACAATACTGAGTGATCTCTCACAGAAACAAAGAACTGAGTATCACATGTTCTCACGCATCAGTGGACCTTGAACAACTATTGTAATACTATAAGAAAAGGATTGACAGTAACGGGAAACTGTGGTGGCACGGGGAGATGGGGAGGTGGGATTGGCAGTAGCAGGAAACTGCCTGGGGAATGGGGCACGCCTCATCCACAAGGGGACCTGCACAATGAATATTTGTATACTTAACCCCAAATTGTACCCACAATTTTAAAATTAAAAAAAATTATAAAAAAGGTGAACTACATAGTACACAGACACACACACATATATATAGTGTATTCATGTATACCAATATGTCTATTATATATGTATAGACTTGTGCATTTATTTTTATTTTTTATTTCTTTGAGACAGAATGTCACCCTGTCACCCAGGCTGGAGTGCAGTGGTGGCACAGTTCTGGGTGGTTCACCGTGGTCACAGATCCCAGAGCACCACTGCCTTGACCTACTGGGTTCAAAAAACCCTTCCGCCTCAGTCTCCTGAGTAGCTGGGACTATAGGCATATGCCACCACACCCAACTTTTCGTATTTTTTGAAGAGATGAGGATTCGCCATATTGTTCAGGCTACTCGTGAACTCCTGGGCTGGTCTCAAATCCTAAGGCAATCTGCTTGCCTTGGCCTCCCAAAGTGTCTGGATTATAGGCAGGAACCATCACGCCCAGTCGAGTGAGTGAGTGAGAGAGTGTGTGTGTGTGTGTGTGTGTGTGTGTGTGTGTGTGTGTGTGTGTGTAGAGACAGAGGGAGATGAGAGAGAGATCATCATGTTTTTTATTCTTTAACATAATGGCAATGGTTTTTAGAACTATGATAATGACAGGGTTAAAGAATGGTCTCGATGATGCCATCCAGGCAGTTTCAAAAGAGTAGTCATTAAAATGAAGAAATTTATATAGCAAAATTAAATCCAAATATAGCTATAAGTTTAAATGGATAAACTCACCTATTAAAAAAAAAGAAGAAGAAAAGGCTTATGTTGTTTATCTAAAAAACTATATCCAAAAATATTCTGTCTAGAAGAACAGGCCTAAACGAGACTGCATGCAGACGAAGAGACAACATGTAGGAGGCTGTTAAGCACAAAAACAAACAGGAGTTCAGCTAGTAGCATCAGACTACACTGGATTCGAGGCAAATTAGAAAGGAAGAGGAGGACACTTTGTAATTTATACGAGTCTAACTCACAGTGGAGGATATAACTCTCATGAATCTTTATATTTTAATCCTATGCATTAAACTAAAACTGCAGGAATAGATGGGAATGTAATCATGGTAAGGAATTTTAACGCACACGTCCCGCTCCATAACAGGTCAAGGAGACCAGAAATAATGGAGACTGCTCACTAAATGTCATAATGAAAAAGAATGTTTGCATTAATGTGTGTTAAACTACCAGCAGGATACAAGTATGAATAGGACATTTATTTTAAAACGTGTCTGAAATTACAACAGAAACACGACTTCAATAATTCCAAAAATAATCAAAGTAACCACATTCTTTAATCATAATACTAAAAATTAAAAGTATTGTTTCTATAAGATAAAACAAAACCTACCAAATATATTAACATTATTTAAACTTACTCTTAAAGATCCTCTGGGTCAAAGATAAAATTGAAACTAAAATAAAAGAATATGCTTAATGTAACAATAACAATAATACTAAAACTGTGGGATAAAAAAAGTTTTACATACAGAAAAATATACACTTTAAGCACTTTCATTGTTAGAATAGAAAATATGAGTAAAAACTAGTTATGCATTCAAAGCAAAAGTTAGAAAAGGAAAAAACAAAATGAAACAATCTATAAAGGAGAGAATCCTCCTGCCTACACCTCTTGAGTAGCTGGGACTACAACTGGCAAGGAGGAGAATTATTTTTAAAATCCCCTTCAGAGACTACATTTCCAAAACTTGGGAATGAATTGGGTATTAAATGGAAAAGGAGTTTCTGGCTTTGAAATCTGGACTGTTGGTGACGTCACTAATCCATATTAGAAACATAAGAGGAAAGAGGCAGTAGTGGGAGTTCCAATAACAAAAGTCCCCAGGCCTGTTGGATACATGGGTCTGAAGCTCAGGCCAGGGGGCTGAGTTCGAGATAGTGATTTGGGAGTCACAAAATTAAACGGTTGCCAAAAAGTAGACTGCCAGAACCCACCGTGCCGCCCATCACAACTGGATTATATGAAAAACCAGGGTACGTATACACAACGGAATACTACGATATTACGCAGTCGTAAAGAAGGACACAGTTATGGACTTTGCAGCAACTTGGATGGATTTAGAATCTGTAACACTCAGTGTTCTATCACAGAAACAAAGAACAGAGTACTACATGTGCTCACTTACCATAATGCTATACGAAGGGGCTTGGCAATAGCGGGACCCCGCCGAGTGGGCTGGGGACACCACATCAACAAGGGTCCCTGGTCTCAAATCAGGCAAAGCGGGGACAAACGGAGGCCCAGACTTTACCTGTTCAATGTCCACATGTACACCGAATGCTGAATTGTACCCCGCATCTTTAAAATAAATTAAAAGCTGGGCTCGGTGGCTCGGCCTGTCATCCTGCGCCTTGGGGAGGCTGAGGTGAGTGGATGGCCTGAGCCCGCGGGTTCGAGACCCGCCTGGGCAGCGA
>NW_007258478.1:33247-43287 GCF_000164805.1 Carlito syrichta | reverse complement strand
GTTTAAAGATTGAAATGACTTTTACTGGCTTTTCTGGAACAGGACGCCCTCTCAGTGTATAAACGAGGGTGAGTGTTCTGGTGAGCTGAGCAGAGGGGCAGAAGAGGGCTGAGGGAGACAGACAGGAACGGAGGCAGACCCCTCGTTTTAAAGGTCTCTCCCTCTGGGCGAGTGCAGAGGTGCGCTTATCAAGCTGGTTCAAGGAAACTGGGCCCCTTCTGATCGGCCACTGTGAATCTCCTGTTCTGGGAAAACCGGCCTGTCTCGAAGTTCAGTGTGGTTACATGTTTGATCTGGTCTGTGGGGGCCCAGAACGGGAGTTCAGTCAAACAATGGCCTCCCATAAACCTTGCTAGACACAGAACAGGAAGGTGAGTGCTAACACCGAAACCTGGGGGACAGCTTTGAGAAGACAGTCAGAGAAAGGGACCCAGAAGGAAGCATAACCTGCGAGTTCAGTGTGGACAAATGTGGCATCTAGGAATTCAAGATAGCTGAGCTTTTTATTATTTTTTTTATTATTTTTTGAGTTGGAGTCTCACTCTGTCACCCAGGCTGGAGTGTCATGCCCACTCACGGCCACAACCCGCGATCCTTCCACCTCAGCCTTCCAAGTAGCTGGAACTGCAGGCGTGTGGTAGCACACCCCGCTTATTTTTTGATTTATTGTAGAGATAGGGTCTCACAAAGTTGCCCAAGCTGGTCTCAAACCCCTGCATTCAGACAATCCTCTCACCTTGGCCTCCCTAAGTGCGGGATTACAGGCTTGAGCCACTGTGTCCAGCCAACAGGTGAGCTTTTAAAGTGAAGCACCACCAAAGTAAAGCTCTTATACTTGGGCTTGGCAACGAGCTTGTTTTCATGCTTTGGAAAGACAGTTTCAATGGGATGATGGAGACCATGTCCATAACCAAGAAGACTAGATGGCACTGAAAAGAGGTACACACATGTCGAGGAAGAGGAGTTTTATTTTCTGATTTGGTTTTGTTTTTGGAAGCTGGAAAGGAAATAGATATGGCACATGCTGATAAGGAGTAGAGATTAAAGGTTGAGAAATAGAGCAGGGAGGTGTAGATTTCTGAGTTAGTGGAAGAAGACAGAACCCAGAGCATTCCTAGGATGACAGAATTCAGTAGGAGGTATTGGCCTCACAGACTACTTCCCTATAAGAACAGGAGAGGGAAACAGCCAGCCCAGTGGCTCAGCCTGTAATCCCAGCACTTTGGGAGGCAGAGGCCCACGGATTGCCTGAGCTCATGGGTTCGAGACCAGCCCGGGCAACTTGGCAAGACCTTGTCTCTACCATAAATGAAAAGTCAGCTGGGGGTGGTAAAGTGCACCTGTAGTTCTGGCTACTTGGAAGGCTGAGGCAGAAGGATTGCTGGAGCCCAGCAGGTCAATGCTGAGGTGGCCATGAGCATGCCATGGCACTCCACCCTGGGCGACAGATTGAGACTCCAACTCAAAAAAAAAAAAAAAAGAAGAGAAAAGGGGAAGGATGCATGTTGGTGGGACATTTCTGTCGTGTGGACTTTATGGGAGTGAGGAGGCTGTGGACAGTCCTCCTCTGTTCCTGCAGAGTTTACTATAGGGAGAGAAATATGCATGGCTTGGGGTTAGGACTTGAAAACAGTGGAAAATGTCTGAAGTATCTCTTGATGAGGGCACAATCAATGTGACTGAGGAAAGCAGGCAGAGTGTCCGATGACCGGAGTTAGACCCTACAGTCTAGGGGGGCACCAGTCTCTAAAGTGGGGGCGTTATTTTCCAGCAGCTCTGATTCTTCCACGTGAGAAGGCAGAAAAGGTAAATATTTAACTTATAACAAAATGGAATTTGAGCAGGACCAAGTTTTGAGACATAATAAGAGAGTCTTTGAAGTGATATATGATGAAGAGGGTTATTTCAATTTAAAGTGTCATGATGTCATTCCTCGTGGCAAAGCCCAGGGGAACTGTGGCTGAAATGAAATGAAAGCCACTGTCTCTCGAGATGAGAAGACCAAGGAACTTGGAAACCGGGCTGCAGCGTGTGTCAGCCACATGACCCTGAGGCCACTCTTGATGATGCAGCAGGATTCAGGGTGGAGAAGAAAGTGACCCTGGTTTTTAAGCCTCCAGAGAATCAAGCAGAATGGCAAGGAGCCCACAGATGACAGCAATGAGGCAGGTGAGAGGAGGCCTTCCTGGAGGCTGTGGGCCTCCCAGGGACCAGGACTTCACTCGCAGGTAGTGGGACAACCGTGGAAGTGGTCGTTCCAAAGTGCTCAGTTTGGAGAGCAGCTGCCTCCATGCAAAGTGTCGTAGACACAACTCCAGGCACAGTGGACATCCACGTTTCAGTTACAGTAAGGAAGTGGAAAAAATATTCGTTGCCGATTTTAAAACCCGAAGACACACTGTGAACCTGGGAATGGACTGCCTGGGTCCAAATGACAAGTGTGGGAGATGGTGGGGCGGAATACATCAGGGTGAGGGGACAAGAGGACAGAATCCCAGAAGTGCTGGCATCTTGAAAGACGACCCAGAAGCACAGGTATAGTCTCCCTTTTTCAAATTAACTGATTCCAGAACTTTTCTCGCGTGAGAAGGTAGGAAGGGGAGGGGGATGCAACTTTGACCTCTTAACCATCACACGCTGTTCTCTCAAATAAACGTCCCCACTCTGTGCCAGCAGACCACTGTAAAATAAAACCACAGACGTGAATGCAGAGTGTTCTTCAGAAGTGAGCTCAGACCCGGAGCCTGAGTCCCAAGGCTCAGATGTCAGCCTTTGGCCAAGAGCGTCCCTGAGAGTGACACGCCCAGTCAGAACGTTTCCCAGCTGTCACCCCTGGGCCGTCTGCAGCAGTCCCCACCACTCTCCCGTGTCTGAGCACTCCTTCCAGCCCGCGAGGCTCGGAAACTTCAAGGCCGTGGAGCCAAGTCAGGAAGACAGGGCTCTCCTCTTCTGGCTGTGGCAGCTGCCTGCCTCTCCTCAGCTTCGAACGCTTATGTGTAAAACAGATGTGCCTTCCTATGGAGTTGTGAGAACCAAAGCCAACAGATGTAAAACACCTAGCCCAGTGGTGGAATAAAATATGTGCTCGGTGAAGGGGAGCTACATGAGTTCAGGACTCTTCAGAGACCGTGCTCGTGGTCCCCTGCCAACGTGTGAAGAGACAAGGAACCGGTGTGAGGATACTTGTCTCACTTTCTGCGTTTCGTTTTCCTGGTCCTAAGCCAAGGCCCGCTCCTCGCCTGCTACCTGCCTTTTAACAACTGCAGCCGGTGGGTTTTGGATCTCAGCGCTGGAAATTCTGATGGTTTGTTCTAGGCAGGGACCACACACTACTAGACGTTGGAGACATCACAGGAGAGTGTGAAACACAGAACTGCAGACCACTGTCATCCTGGTCTGGAACGTCACTAGAATCTTCTTCAATGAGGTCCTGAGGTGAAAATGGCGTTCAGAGAGCCCAGGTAGCCTCTCAGGTATTTTATCGCTTGGTTTGGTGGAGAAACTTTGAACAGCCTCTGAACCGGGCCTGTGATAAGCCTCTACTTCTAGCTTGGAGTCTAGGCCAAGTCTGTTCTATTCGTTAGTCCCAGAGCACGTCCCATAATTAAGGTCTCATTTCCTACTTTGTAATCCCCGCTTCTCCAAGCTACTTTGTATTCTTGCCTCAAATGTCTCTGCTGCTTCTCGGCTTTTCTGACCCAAAATTTAAAATAAAAGTTTTTGTTCCTATTCAAAAAAATAGATGTTAGATGTAGACAGTGAGATCACTCAAAAGATCCAAAATGCATCTTGTGAAAAGCATATTTTCCTTTCTTCTCTGCCTCCCAGCCACCTACGTCTCCCTCCTTGGAGACAAGCCCCGCTGCCAGTTGTAAGATAGCTCTGCAGAAATATCCTTTGCATGTATGAACATATTTTCCATATATGTGGAGTATATTATACCTTTGATTTGCATCTTTTTATATTATGATAGATATTAAAGAACTTTCTGTAGGTACAAATGGTTTCCAACTCATGATGGATCGGCTTAGGACTTTTGGACTTCAAGATGATGCGGAAAACATACACATTCTGTGAAAAGCAGCAGGATCGGCATGGTGCGGTGGCTGATGCCTGTAATCCCAGCACTTTGGGAGACTGAGACGGGGGGACTTCAGGGCTTGAGTCCAGAAGTGAGAGACCAGCCTAGGAGACATAGCAAGACCTCATCTCTACAAAAATATCAGAAAAGTTGCCTGAGCCCAGGAGGTTGAGGCTGCAGTGCGCTGTGATCCATGTCACTGTGCTTCAGCCTGGGCAAAGGCAACAGTTAGACCTCGACTCAAGAGAAAGAAAGAAGGTGGGAGGGTGGAGGAAGGAAGGAAGGAAGACAAAAGAAAGAAAGAAAGAATCAGGGTACTCCCCTTCCCCTCTGCCCCGCCCCCTTGTGCCGGACAACCTCAGAGAGCCAGGGCTACCAGTCAGCCGCACACTCACCAAGAGAACGGCGATGCTCCACGATGCGGGGTTGTCAGTGCTCAGCCAAGCCGTGGGCTAATGTGAGAGTCCTGAGCACGTTTGAGGTGAACCAGGCTAAGGAAAAATGATCAGTAGGCTAGGAGTATCCAGTGGATTTTTAGTTGATACCTAATATTTGTACATATTCATGGGTCATGTCATATTATGTTACGTGATGTAATGTGCAATGGTCAAGTTAGGGTATCTGGGGTATTGAATGCATTTTTGTCTCACCACATTTCCAACTTATGAGGGGTTTACTGGAACATACCCCCATCGTAAGTTGAGGAATATCTGTGTATATATATATATATATATATATATATATATATATATATATATATTGTATAATAGCTGCATATTCTTCAGTGTCTGAACAGAGAAGCACTTTATTTAGTTGATTTTCATATAAAATGTATCATTTTTAATCAATAGCAAGATTCAATTATTGGAGAATTCAATGCTATTAACCTCTATGGTGCTCTATCTACCTTGAAGGGTTGAGATGGCTAGCTGATACTCAGGGTTCTATTATGAAAGGGTTTTTTTGTTTTTTTTTTTAGTTTACAAGTTTTGTTTCAGATGAACACCTTCCAGTCTGTAAATATTGATCCTACAGTCCTGGAATTTTAATGCCCTTAATGTACTAATCTTATTAGAGAAATGAAGAGCACCAGATGCCTTTCTCCCTAATGAGTACAAAGAGGAAAAGACAGGCCAAGAGACTCCAAGAATGAAGCAAAGGAGACCACATGGATAATCAGACTTGAAATTCTGAATTCTCTCTTCAGAGAGCCGCTGAGCACCATGAAAACAATTTCCCTTCTGAAAACCCAATGAGAACCTTTCTCTGGGAAGCTATCCTAAATGATACATAAACACTATGATCGAGAGGAAAGCTCTGTGACCTCAAATCCTGGTAGTAAAAAGAAAAGTTCCCGGTAAGTATATGGAATCAACAAGGTGGAATCCCTTAAAGTGACTGAATTTGTGTTTGTGTATCTGTTCATTCTTCCACTAGCTTGTATGCATTGGGGCATTTACGTGTGTCACTGGTAGGTATGGGAAAGCTGAAGTGAGGGGGAGGCTTTCATAGAGGGAAATAAAAACCGTTAAACTTAGCTATGCTGCATGTGGCGTGATGAGAGTCTACAAGGTGTGTCTGACAGAAATGTACAAATCAGGGCCAGCACGTCTGGTGAGAGTCTGCTGAGATTGAGGCTTACACCGTGACACAGAAAACCTGCCTCGACACACACCCGTCCTGCCTCTTGTGCCATCTAATGGATCTCCTCAGCATAAAGCATGTTCACGTCTCACTCATCTTTTTTTAAAAAAGTTTTCAAAAATCCATAATAATGTCCTCTTTTCTTCTCCAGCCAAGCTAATTCCAAGAGCAGTAATCTCATTTATTGGATCCATTTCCCCTTCCATCCTCTACTTGTTTCACTAAAAAGGTAATTTCTGCAGGACATGGTGGCTCATACCTGTAATTCCAGTACTTTGGGAGGCCAAGGTGGGAAAATCATTTGGGGTTAGGAGTTCAAGACTAGCCCGGGCAACATGGTGACACCCTGTCTCCACAAAACTTAAAAAGAAAAAAAAAAACTGGGTGTGGTAGCACATGCCTATAGTCCCAGCTACTTGGGAGGCTGAGGTGGGAGGATCACTTCAGTCCAAAAGACCTGGGCAGCCAAGCAAGTCTCTGTCTCTTCAAAAAAAAACAGCAAACGTAATGAAAATCCGTATACCTAACCCCGAATTGTACCCCACATCTTTAAAATAAAATTTTTTTAAAAAGTGTATTTTCCTCCACTAGTCTGTGATGGTTCATGTTAAATATGAACTTGGAGAGTGTTTTTGAGTAAGATGATCATTTAAATCCATAAAGTTTGAGTGAGCATGTCATAGCGTCAGTGGGTGTCAGTCTGATGAAGGCCTGAATAGAAGAAGAAGAACGGCTCTCGCTGGAGTAGGGGAGAATTCTCGGCAGACTACCTTCCGACTTCATCCGCGCCATCAGCTGCTGGCTCACGTTGCCCATTTGCATGTGAGCCAATTACACACATAACACACACACAGCACACACACAGAGGCACGCTCACACATACCCTATTGGCTCTCTTTCTCCAAAGAACCCTAACTGATACATAGTCCCAACAAACTTCTTTGAAAAAGACTAGCAGAGTTTAAGTCAACATCCATCTTTAATATTGTTGATACTATTACTCAATATCTCTAAATCGTTAGTTCTTTTGACTGTTCTCCTAAACACTCTCTTCCTTTGCATTTCAGTGATACCATCTTGCCAGATTTCTTTTCTGACTGCTGGAATCATTTTTTTTCAGTGTCTCCCATAGGCTCTTCTTGGTCCAGCTGACTCTAGGATGTTGGCAATACCCCAGAATCTGTCCTTAGCCTTCTCTCCCTCCCCTTCCTGGTTTTCGTTTTAAGGCGAGCACCTTACGTTATGGTTCCCCGACCTAAACCTCCATTCTGTGCCATTCTTGAGCTTTGGAAGGGCCAGGAGGTCCTGGAAAGCGGAAAGAGAGGACCCATGGCGAGGTGTGTAAGGGGAGATGGAGATACAGCACCATGAGTGGGACGGATGAGGGGTAGGTCGGCATGTCCTAATTCGAGGCTCATGAGAATTCATGAGAGTCATTCCTGACTTGTTCATGTGCTCTTATTTCAGAGCACATTCAAAACAGACTTAGGAGTGCATTTGTTAGAAAAGTTATTAACGTAGAGATGAAATTTAGAACTGTCAAAAACATTACAAATTCTTTAAACGATATTACAATTTACTCATTCAATAAATGTTAATTTTTCAATAGTTGAAAGTAATTTTTAAAAAACTTAAAAACACACACAAGAGAGCGTACAACATAAGCAAAATCAAAAGACCAACAACAAATTGGAATTTTAAAAGTAGCTACTAACAGCATATGATACAATATTCCAGTAGAGAAACACCAAACTTTTAATCTAAAAAATAAGCAGAGAATGTGATAGTTCACAGTTTAAAAAACAAACAAAAAATGAATGTTCTTTAAACTAATGAAAATATCCTCAGTGTTCCTGATAGTAAAAAAGAAATACAAATTTAAGCCATGCTGAAATACCGTTTCTTACTCTTCAACTGGGAAAATTTCTAAATGTTGAGCAACATACTTAAAAATCAAAATAAGTGGTTAGATAAATTCTCATAGAATTGACAGCATGATGTTTTATAAAACCATTTAAAAAGGAGACCATTTTATGATTGTAATCTAAATACCTGATTCTTCCAAAATTATGATGAAATGATACAAAAGGATTTTTTTCTTCAAGAGGAAGTGTCTTGCTCTGTTGCCCAAGCTGGAGTACAGTGGCACAGTCACAGCTCACTGCAACCTTGAACTCCTAGGCTTAAACTTCAGAACGACCATACTCCATTGAAAAAAGCTGGTCAGCGCCTGTAGTTCCAGCTACCTGGAAGGCTGGGGCAGAAGCATCGCCGGAGCCCAGCAGGTCGAGGCTGCGGTGGCCGGGAGCGCCCACCGCACTCCAGTCTGGGCGACAGAGTGAGACTCCGACTCAAAAAAAAAACTAGTCACGAAGTCAGTACAGGTTCAAGGGGAGGGGAAATAGATTTTATCTCTTGATTTTATCTACTAGAAGAATAAGACATACAAAGATGGCCGAAATCATTAGCTGCCTTCTTCTGAGACTGCTACAGTGCTCTACATGTCTCTAGTGTGAATAATGCTTATATAGTAGAGAAACACCAAACTTTTAATCTAAAAAATAAGCAGAGAATGTGATAGTTCACAGTTTAAAAAACAAACAAAAAATGAATGTTCTTTAAACTAATGAAATAATAATAAAATTAACAAACATCACGATATAAGAAAATTGGTAGTATGGTGCATGAAAATGTGTACGTATATGTGAAAGGACAAAAATTAAGAACTAGCTCCATTGTCACTAAAATATGAGATTACATTAAATACCAAAGGAGAAGTTGTGAGTTTAACAGTTGTCCGTGAAGACTGAGAATTAGCAAGAAATGAAGATTCTTCTAGTTTTGTGCACTGTCATGTAGAACTACTTGCGAGTTTGAAATATGTGCATTTGCAACTTTGATAAACGTTAAAACTAAAAAATAGTTTAAATAAATGCATATGCTGTTATGGAAAATCATCAGGATATATAAAGTGAAAAAAAATGTATAGACAAAAAGGTGGGTTAAAGAGAGGGTCAGGACAGGAAAGTATAGAGGCTTAAAATATCTTTTGAAAAATATAAACTAGCCGGGCTCGGTGGCTCAGCCTGTCATCCTGCGCCTTTCTGAGGCTGAGGTGAGTGGATTGCCTGAGTCCGCGGGTTCGAGACCCGCCTGGGCAACTTGGCGAGACCTCATCTCTACAATAAATCAAAAAATTTAGTCGGGCGTAGTAGTGCGCGCCTGTAGTTCAGCTCCTTGGAAGGCGGAGGCGGAAGGATCGCCGGAGCCCAGCAGGTCGAGGCTGCGGTGGCCGGGAGTGGCCACTGCACTCCAGTCTGGGCGAGAGTGAGACTCCGACTCAAAAAAAAAAGGAAAAAGAAAAAGAAAAATATAAACTCCCTAACAGAAACTTGGTAACTCAGGAATAGACAACAATAGATAATTTTCCACCATTTTAATTCTATATTATTTGAGTGCACTATTATTCAAAATATATTATTGCTTTAAATAACAAGTAAATCTAGCTTATCTGCTTTTTTTCTCTTTTTGTGATTAGTGCTTCCCAAGATCTGTCTAAACAGTCTTTCCCTACTACAGTGTAACAAAGATATTCTCGTGTGTTTTCTTTGAAAAGCTTTATTGTTTAGCAACTGCATTTAGGTATATGGCCCACCTTGAATTAATTAAGAAAGACCTATATAAGATTTTCCTCTCAGAAATGTTTTTTAGTTATCTGTGTACATATTTTATACATCATTTGTTAAATGTATCCCTAAGAGTTTATGTGTGTGATTTTGTTAAATGTACACATAGGTTTTGAACACTTAAAAATAAACCTTAGAGCTGTGCATAGTGACTCACACCTGTAATCCCAGCACTTTGGGAGATCAAGACAGGCATATTGCTTGAGCCCAGGAGTTTATGACCAGCCTTGGCGACATAGCAAAATCTCATCTCTATTAAAAAAAAAAATTTAAATTAGCCAGGCATGTTGCCATGTGCCTGTATTCCCAGCTACTTGGGAGGCTGAGGTGGAAGGATTGCCAAAGCTCAGGGAGTTGAGGCTGCAAGAGCCGTGAGTGTCATGATTGTGCCACTGCCTTCCAGCCTGGGTGACAGAGTGAGACCTCGACTCAAAGATAAAAATAAGATAAAAAGTAGAATATACCTTAGAATTTTCTATGTGCAGAGAAAACTTTTTTTTTTTGAGTCGGAGTCTCACTCTGTCACAGACCGGAGTGCAGCGGCCGCTCCCAGCCACCGCAGCCTCGACTTGCTGGGCTCCGGCGATCCTTCCGCCTCAGCCTTCCGAGTAGCTGGAATTACAGGCATA
>NW_007258478.1:11021-33060 GCF_000164805.1 Carlito syrichta | reverse complement strand
TAGCGCGTGCCTGTAGTTCCAGCTGCTTGGAAGGCTGAGGCGGAAGGATCGCCGGAGCCCAGCAGGTCGAGGCTGCGCTGGCCGGGAGTGGCCACTGCACTCCAGTCTGGGTGACAGAATGAGACTCCAACTCAAAAAAAACAAAAACAAAAAAAAACATTTAAATTATACTATGTCAAGTAATGTAAATTACAAATAATAAAGGGTTAGGCTCAATGACTCACACCTATAATCCCAGCAGTTTGAGAGACTGAGGCAGGAGGATTGCTCGAGTCCAGGAACACGAGGCTGCAGTGAGCTATAATTGCACCACTTCACTCCAGCCTGGATGATAGAGCCAGATCCTGTCTCTAAATAAAATAAGTAAACAAATTAATAAAAAGATAGATATTGTATTCAGAATATAAAAGCAAAAAACCATAACTCAATAAAACATTCTAATAAAAATGAACTAAGTATTTAAAGAGACATTTCCCCCAAAAATATACTTTTTGGTCAATAATATATGAAAAGTTCTAAAAATCATTAGTCATAAGGGAAGTGTAAATTAACATAATAATGAGATACCATTACAAACCCACAAGAAGGACTGAAATTCAATAAATTGGCCACATCAAATATTGGTGAGAATGTGGAGAAAGTGTCAAAAAACACAATGTTAGAAAATTATTTAGCAGCATCTATAAAGTTGAAACTTCTGCATCCCTGTGTTTTAGCAATCCCACATGTGGGTATTTACACTTGAAAAAATAAAACACAACAGTACACACACACACACACAGTCTTATACAAAGTTATTCACAGAACTTTAGTCATATTAGCTGAAAACTAGAAGCCAGCCAAATGTTCGTCAACAAGAGACAGGATAAACAAGTTGCAATATGTCCGTGCCATGGGCTATCACTCAGCAGTAAGAAGCAGCAGACATCTCACACACACCACATCGTAAATAAATATTAGAACATGCTTCATGAAAGAAGCTAGAGGCCAGGGCACATCTGATGAGATTCCATTTAGGTGTTCTAGAACAGGTGAACACGTCTATGCTGAAAGTGATCAAAGCTGCTGTGCCTGAGATGGGGTGGAGGAAGGTGCTGACGTGAGTTGACGGAAGAGGAGTGCGAGGAACTTTCCGAAAGGATGGAAATGTTCTTTGTAAGCATGAGGACTAAAACGGTGTGTATCTTGGTCAATGCTCTTCTAACTTAATATTGAAGACCTGTGTGTTTTGCTGAATTATACATCAATATAAACAAGATGAAGAGGAAAATGACCAATATATGAAATGATTCATTATATCAGGGAAAAAACATAAATGTCCATCAAGGAAATTGATTATATTATACTATGCCAAGTAATGTAAGAATATCCAATAATTAAAATAGTTTCTCTTAACATCAATAAGAGTACCAAAGTTTACCTGTACAATGACCACTTATGTCCGTAACCCTGAACTGTCCCCCACATCTTTAAAATTAAAAAAAGAGATCCTGAAGGATAAAATTGTGTCAAAAAAAAAGTAAAAATACAGAGGTAATGTATATTTGAAATTTTCTGAGAATAGAGTTTCTATCCTATCCACATACACACACACATATTGTGTGTGGTGATAGATGTGTTAAATAACCTGATTGTGGTAATCATTTTGCAATGTATGTCAAATTATTATATTGTACATCTTGAATATATATATATAATTTGTATTTGTCAATTAGCCCCCAGTAAAGCTAGGAAAAAATAATAAAGTAGCTCTCTGCATACTGGGAAGAGACAATATCCACACATTAATTTTATCAAGCAAGGGACAGAAGGAAAAAACTATTAAATAACAGGTCTAGGCAGAGCAGAAGATTTTGTTTGTACATTTTTATTATGAAATATTTGTTGCATACAACAGAATATTTGTGACAGATATATACTTATACACACAAGCATACACATCTTTAGATAGATGAGCAGATGGACAGATGATAGGTAGATAAGTAGATGGTAGACAGAGATAGATGATAATAGATAGATACAAAGATAGAGATAATATGGGATAGATGGATGGTTGGCTGGATAAAAGAGACAGATTTTATAGAAACAAAATAGTGAAACAAACACCTTTGAGCCCACCCTGTCTTAAGACACGGAGCAGCCCTGTTAACCGTGAAGCTCCCTATTTGTCGTCATCGACGACTCCTGCCCCCGGCTTTCCATTATACTTCTACTCACACATGTAGTGCATGGCTCTTGTTAAACTGCCTGATTTTGCTTGTTTTTGAATTTCATGAATATAGTATCACACTGCATATCTTTCCACAACTTGCTTCCTTGATGTATTCGCTTACTAGGTTTCAACAATTCTGACATAATAGTTCGAGTGCATTTGTTTGCACCGTTATATAGAAGTCCAATTTATGACTAAACCACAATATCTTTTTCAATCCATAGGCATTAGGGCTGCTTGCAGCTTTTTCCCATTCTAAGATTCTTTTACATGATTCCTTGTGCATACGGACAAACATTTTTCTATCACATATATGAGAATTGGGCAGATTCATATTTAATGTATGAGATCAGGCCAAAATGATTCCCAAAGTCACTGCACCAATTCACAGCCTTGCCAAGTGTCTCAGGCTCATCATCCTTCCCTATCCTGGTCAAAATTGGCCATGGTCGTATTCTGAGTATTCACCCTGTATTGGATGTATATTTTATTGAATATTACATTGCTTTTCACTGATCATTATAAAGTTAAGAATCTTTTTATATATTTATTGACCATTTATATCTCCTCTTCTGCAAAGTATTTGTGAATACCTTTTGTACATTTTTCTATTAGGTTCTTTCCTCCGCTGTGAAATTGTTCACATCATTTTCCCATTTTTATTGACTTACAGACTTATTACATTGTTTTGTGTACTCTGCATCATTAGGTTTCATCAATTTTATGTGTGGCAAAAAAGATTCTCTGTGTATGTGGATTGTATTTTGTTTTCTTTATTGTATCTTTCGATAAAAAGAAGTTCTTAATTTTATTGGAGTCGGATTTATCAAGTTTTTTGTGGTTGGTACTTCTTATACGTTATTTCAGAAACACTGCCCTATTTAAAGACCTTGATGAAATTATTCCATATTGTCTTCTAAATGTCTGAGTGGACCTTTTGCATTTCACATCATCAGTGGTCATAACACTTGCCAACACACACGTGCACACACACACATACACAGACAGAAGGGAAAAGGAAGAGGGGAAGGAACAGAGAAAAGAGGAGAGTTAACTTACCGAATCGTGCTAGCTTTTGCCCTTGTAGCTCATCATGTATCAAGTATTCACACATGGGCTGTGCTATTTCTAACAATCTATGAAACTCCTTTTTCTGTGGGTCTATCCTTGTGCTAACAGCACTGTCCTATTTCCATGGTTTATAATGCATCTTGGTTTCTAAGAGGACCTGTCTTCCCACCTCATTCCACTTGAAGAGTTTCTCTCATCTATTCTCAATCTTCGTGCTCCCATATACATTTTTAAATTCACTTTTCCACCTCCTTTTAACTCTGTTGGATTTTTGTAAATTAATAACATTTAATTTTTAGAGCAGTTTTAAGTTCACAGCAAAAGTGTCCAGAGAGTACAGAGAGTCCTCATATGACCTCTGTCCTCACACACACACAAAGTCTCCCTGACTCCCAGCATCCCTCACTGAGGTGGTACATTTGTGATGATCTAAGGGCCGACACTGATACATCATTATAACTCAAATCCCAGAGTCTGAATTAGGGTTCACTCTTGGTGTTGTACATCCCATGAGTTTGGACGAACATAGCGACATGTATCCACCATTAGAGTAGTATACAGAGTAGTTTCAGTTCCCTGATGTCCTCCTGGGCTCCACCATTATGACTTCCCACCTTCCACCCCTGACAACCACTGATCTTCTTACCGTTTCCATGGCTTTGCCTTTTTCAGAATGTCATCCGGTCGGACTCACACAACCTGCTCAGATTGGCTTCTTTCACTTAGTCATAGACATGAAAGGATCCTCCGTGTGCCTGTGTTTTTGTGGCTCGATAATGCTTTTTCATTTTTTTAGCACTGAATAATATTTTACCGTCTGGAAGTGTCACTATTTATTCACCTCCAGAACAAAATTTTATTTGTCAATTACAAATGAGGCCATTATAAACACTCATGTGTTCATTTGTGTAAACGCCAAGAAAGGCAATCACTGGATCACATGGTAAGAATACGTTTAGCTGTATAGAAAACTACCCAACTGTCTTGCAAGATGCCATACCATCTTGCCAGGACATTCATTCCCAGTGCAATGAATGAATGTCCCTGCTACTTCACATCCTCACCAGCATTTGCATTTCGAACGGTCCCCATTTTAATTGCAATCCCCGTATGAGATATGATGTTGCTAGAGCATCTCTACATAGGCTTACTTACCAGCCACTCTGGGAAGGTGTCAGTTCTTTCAAGATCTCTTATTGTTTGTGGTGTTCCCCTGCTTCTAGAACACTACTGTATGTCCTAGAATTGATGTGCTTTTATTTATCCTTCTTTTGATTTGTTATAATTACTGCATTGAAAGTTTTGTGTCTTTCATTACTTCTAAAAACATTATCAGCCACTAATTCTTCAAATAATTTTTCCTCGCACTTTTTTCTATAATCTTCCTCTCAAATTCTGATGATGTGTATGTTGAATTTTTCTCCTTGTCTCTTAAACTTTTCTATTTTCAGTGTGTTGGTCTCTTTCTGTTATAGTCAATAGGATTTTTCAGATGCATAGTCCGTTTACTAATCGTTCCCTCATTTCTATCTAATTTGTTATTTTAATCTTTCCCTTCCATTTTTTTTCTTCAATCACTATAGTTTATATTCTTGTGTTTTTCCCCAAATCTCTCTGGTAATCTTTGGTAATCTCTTCATATTTTCTATTTCTGCCTTTACTCATTTAAATATAGTAAGCTTGCAAATTGTATATTCTGTATTGAGTCATTCCAGTATCTGAAGTCTTTGCAGGATTGTTTCTACTGGCAATTGCTCTGACAATGTCTGTGCTCGTGACCTGTCTTATCAGTTCGAAGCTGTTGACGCTCTCTCTGTCGGGTGACTCTGAGACCTTGTTGGAAGATGTATTCCTCTGGGAGGATCAACATTTGCTTCTCTGAGGTAGCTGGAGGCATTATATACTCCATGTACTTCAAATTTAAATTATCTGTTTGCAGTTTTCAGATCATATAAACAGCGGAAATTCAGGCTCCAGCCCAGATAAAAGCTGGCAAGAAGGTGTTTTTTAACCTCCACTCACACCCGGTAGATAATGCTCTTTCCTGCTTTCCTCTGGCTTTGTGAAAATGATTTCCAGTCAGGTGTGATAGCTCAGGACTGTAATCCCAGCACTTTGAGAGGCCGAGGTGGGAGGATTGCTTGAGCCTAGGAGTTTGAGAGCAGCCTGGGCAACATATCGCGACTTCATCTCTACAAAAATAAAAAAAATTAGCCAGGCGTGGTGGTGCATGCCTGTAGTCCCAGTAACTCAGGAGGGAGGCAGGAGAATCACGCGAGGGTGAGGCTGTAGTGAGTGGTGATCACGCCACTGCATTCCAGCCTGCATGACAGAGTGAGACTCTGACCGTCCCCCCAAAAAAAGAAAAATATAAAAGAAAATGATTTCTAACACAACTGCCATGCAAAGAGGAACAGAGACTTTGGACTCAGCTCCTGTCCTCTTCTCCAAGGCAAAGACTGGTCCTGGCATAACTGGTGCCTCAGGCACTGTCCTGGACTCCCCTGTCTTAGTGTCCAGCCTCATCTGATTTTCTTGTTTTTCAACTGGGAAATTTCAGAGTTAGTGGCTCATCATCGTGCCAAAACAGAGTCTGAAATATTTACTTATCTATCTTCCTATACTTGAATTTCAAACCATTCCCCCGCATTATATATTGCAAACAAATACATTGAGATAAAATCTAAAATAAATGTCTGAGAGTCATATTGGTCCCAGATTCCTTAGCAATTGTGAAGATATATTTACATAGACTGTGTCTGTCTTCAGCTTGGTCACCTGAATTAAAAGCAAAAAACATTCTCATCCTGAAAAATAAAAATGTTTCATATCTAATATATCTAAATGTCTCATCTAACTCATCTTGAGAATGACTCCTCGAGATTGCAGGGGGAGAGGAGAAGGTTTCTTGCCTTGTTCTCCTATACTTAGAAAACAGAACCAGTCCAGTTTTGATGGGCAGCATGGTTGGATCCATGTTCTTGCTATTGTAAATAGTACTGCAGTGAACATGCGTGTGCAGATATCTTTTGGAGAGTGATTTAAGTTCCTCCAGGTATATTCCCAGAAGGTGGATCGCTGGATCATATGGAAGGTCAATTTCTAGTTCTTTCAGGAATCAACATACTGTTTTTCATAGACACTGAACTAGTTTGCATTCCCACCAACAGTGTAGAAGCATTCCCTTTTCTCCACATCCTCACCAACATCTGTCGTTCTGTTGTTTTTTGTTTCATTGATAACCATTCTTAATGGAGTTAGGTGGTATCTCAATGTGGTTTTTATGTTTTATTGTTTTATTGTTTTATTTTTTGAGTTGGAGTCTCACTCCTTTGCCCAGGCTGGAGTGCAGTGACATGCACGCTCACAGCCACTCCAGCATTGACCTTTGGGCTCCAGCAATCCTTCTGCTTCAGCCTTCAGAGTAGCCAGAACTACAGACATACGCTACCATGCCCAGCTGTTTTTTAAATTTTATTGTAGAGACAAGGTCTCGCCCATTTGCCCGGGCTGGTCTCGAACCCGTGGGCTCAGACAATCCACTTGCCTCAGCCTCCCAAAGTGCTGGGATTACAGACTGAGCCACTGAGCCCCGGCCTCAATGTGGTTTTGATTTGCATTTCTCTGATGATTAGTGAGGCTGGGCGTTTTTTCCTGTTTCTGTTGGCTGTTCATATGTCTTCTTTTGAGATGTATCTGTTCATGTCTTTTGCCCACTTTTTAATGGGCTGATTGTTTTTTTCCTCTCAGCACATTTGAGTTCCTTGTAGATCCTGGATGTTAGGGCTTTACCAGATATGCAGTTGGCAAATATTTTTTCCCATTCTGTGGGCTGTCTCCCCACTCTCTTGATGGTTTCTTTTGCTTTGCAGAAGTTTTCCATTTTTATGAGGTCCCACTTGTCAATCTTATCTCTTATGGCATGGGCTTTTGGGAATTTGATCAGGAATTGGTTGCCTATTCCAATTTCCATAAAGGTGTCTCCTACGTTTTCTAAGATTCTTATAGTCTGAGGTTTTACATTTAGGTCTTTGATTCATTTGAAGTTGATTTTTGTGTATGGTGATTGGTAGGGGTCCTGTTTCATTCTTCTGCATGTGGTCAGTCAGTTTTCCCAGCACCATTTAACCGGACTGGATTTTTTTAACATGTGGTACATATACATGATGGAATATTACACAGCCATAGAGAAGAACAAAATGATGAACTCTGCAGCAACCTGGATGGATTTAGAGTCTATCATACTCGGTGATTTTTCACAGAAACAAAGAGCTGAGCACCACATGTCCTCCCTCATAAGCGGACCCTGAACATTTGCCCCAATGTGATAAGAGAGGGATTGGCAGTAGCCAGAAATTGCCAGGGGAGGTGGTGGGGACACATAACATTAGGGTACCTGACCTGAAACCCAGGAAGGTGGGAACCAAAAAGGGGCTCAAACTTTACCTGGATGATGACCCCTTGCATATCTAATTCTGAATTATATCCCACATCTTTAAAATAAAATAAATTTGAAAAAAGCAGAACTGGCAGGCTTTTTGGTGTCGAAGAGGATTTCAAACAGTTATGACTATGCAGAATGGACATGACACGATGCTTATTTTGCAACATCAGTTACCCCCCAAAATGTTTCACTGCCTAGGAATGTAGTAAGCCCTGACACAGACTTTTCTCCAAGACGTGACTGTCGAGCAGTCTCAGTTCCCCTGGCTGTGTCCTGGCTGGGCCTTCCGTACTGACCTCGCCGGCAGCATTCGCCAGCGGTCTGCTCCTTCCTCCAGGGTGACTTCATCCTCGTGTTTGAGTGTGCTCTTGCTCCAAACCCATCTCTTCTTATCGTACCAGCCATATCTGCAGAGGGCTGTGTTTCCTTCAGCTGGGCTGTGCGCCCCTGGACTCTCGACTGCGTGAACTCTTGGGCCTGCAGTGGCACTACCAGCTCTTTTCACCCCATGTGCTCAGTACTCCTGCAGATTTGCTGCCCTGATGGGCTGGGAGGAGACACATTTTCAGGCACGTTTTCAGTCCTCTTTGGCTCTCTCCCCTCTCCACTACAACATCTCTCAAAAAAACCACTCTAAGCTCAAACTGGGGCAATTAAGGTACAAATGTATAGAAAGTTTAAATATATGAACTAGACAGTTCATTTCTAATAAGTAGATTTTCATTCAAGAAACAACTCTTGCATTTCAGAGCCCGCTTTGAAAACCTCACCATCGTGCTATCAAGAATACAGGATACAGCCTCCTGTGAGAACCTGCCCTCAGGCTGTTCGGTTTTGTCTGGTTTTGTTATCTGAACTACCGAGAGCATTTCCTCCCACTCCTGGAATAAGGCACCCCCCCCACCCCGTCTCTAACTTCTTGGCTACTTGGTAGCTTCACAGCAACAGGTGGGAGCATCAGGACAGCAGGGCAGGAGATCAACGTCAATACATGGTTGTCTCAGATCATTGAGGAGAGATGTGAGGAGTGCATCCATTTACTCTCCAAGCCCTTCCTGCTCTGCGTGGCACAGCAGATCAAACTCCAAGGAAAGTGTACAAAACTTTGGGGTGGATTTTCAAAAGAGCATGTCTGTGTATGAGCAAGTCCTGTATAAATACTCACATTTTCCTGCAAACAAAGGGCCCCTATAAACTTGAAAAGTACCTTATGAGCCCATGCTGTCTCCCTGTCTCTCTCCCCACCCCTCTCTATTTCTCTAGTGGCCTGTTTCAATCTCTCCTTCATCTCCTCTTTCCTCCTATTAGCAAACCCTCTCTTCCTTGGATCTTGTAAACTTACAAGCCACAGGTCCAAATGTCAATGGCTAACAGCTCCTTCCCTTGGGCCTGTCACTGCCTGTTTCTACTGGGGAATAGGCCACATGAGGCAAGAAAGAAAGAGAGCAGTCCCTGACAACTGTCCTCTGGGAACCAGTCTGACACCCTCAGTCAGGCCTGTGACTCGACTGAACATGAACAACTGCACAGAGCACCAGCATCAGACACAGCCACCCTGTGACTGTGGCAGAGGGAGACAAAACCAAACCACTCTATAAGCATGTATGAGCACAGGTTAACAGGAACACTGTACAAAGTACAGTCTTGACCAAACATGTTGTCTCCCCACTGGCATGAGCTGCTCTGTAGACTACAGCTTGAGCCCTGCTCTCTTTGTCTGCTTCCTGGATAAAAGTTGAGATGCTTTGTCATAGAATTTCCACCCACTTGCCGACAGCATTAGGAAAAACCATGTTTCATTGATTATTTACCCAAAATCACTTAGCACAAGCCCATTCTAACACCCTTTTCCTGAGACACCCTATGGGCTTCCACACTGTGGTCTCCTTGTTGTCATCAGTAACAATAATCTCACCCTATTCAACTACAGGGTGATCCCGGTGGCCTTTGGTTGATAGTATGAACAGTAGTCACTTTCGTTCAACCTGTCTGTCATGAGGGCTGTGGGGGCTCTCTCACAAATTCACCAAAGAAGGAAGCACACTTCTGAAGGGAGTTTTTATTTTCTTGGAGACTGCAATCTAGTTTCACAGAGGTAAGACTCTTCATCCTATTAGTAGAACAATGATTGCAATATTACTGTACTAGGGAATGTTTAACTCTTTTTTTGGTCCATCTTATAAGAGTTATTACCTTAACTGTAACAGGATCTTTTAGAAAGCCAATAGCATGATTTTACCTCTGTTAATTCCATTCAAAACCTTCACTTTCCCCCTTGCCCCTGTCTGTGGAGGAGGCATTATGTACCAGGACACCTCGCCAAACAAGGAAATTGAATAGACTACAATTATTCTTATAACAAAACTATTGTCAAATTTAGAATATTGGTCAAAATCTCACTACATTTCTCAGCAGTTGGAGAGCTACCTTCATTTTAATATCATTTCCAGATTTATGGTTCAGAACCTGTTACCCCCAATGCAGTGTTACATTATTTGAGAAGTACAAATAAAGTTTTCCCACCCCAAAAATATCCTTCTCACTAGACTGCCACTAGGGAAAGAAAAAAAATGAATATTTATTGAGTTTCTTCTAAATGTGAAGCATTCTAATAAAAATTTATCCATTTAGTCCTCACAACATGCTGCTAGATGGGTACCATTCAAATTGCAACACTTTAGGACAAAAAAGGCTGGTGGCTTTCTCTGCAGGGCAGGGACTCTTTCTTGTCTGTTTTTCCTTCAGGACAGGTCAGTGGTGGACCCAGGGTAGGTGTTGAGTAAAAATGATCAGCTGAATAAATGAGGCTTGAAAAGGTTAAGAGAACTGTCTGAGGTCAAAACTTTCTAAAAAGCAAAGTGGTGATTCAAACCCCATTCTGATTCCAAATTTCAAGCATTTATTGGGAGCCTAAATTATATCCGTTGCTAGAGATTGAGCTATTTGACAATCCAACTACATCATGGAATAACTTTAAGTAGGGTAAAGAAGTGAGACACGTGTAGTCACCCACCACTTTAGTAAGTACCCAGTGTAAGGAAGGATATATAGGAGAACAAATTTCTCCTTTCCTAATTACATAGGAAGCCACGGCAGGTTTTCCTGTCACCGTTTCTCTCTTTGACCATCCAGACCATGGAAGTCATTGATTCTAACACTGTGGCATTAACTGGTGTTCAAGTGTCTTCTTGGCTTGAAGCTATAGCAGGATTGTCCAAGACTGTATTCTGGAATTAAAATGGGCTTGTGCTGTGTGCCAGTCATGATGATATGTGTTAGGAAAGAAAGCAAGACGAAAAGCAACACTTGTTCTACATCAGAATGTGCTGGGCCCTGGGCCAGGCCACCCAACCAGAAAGTGAAGGGCTGGGAATGCAGCCGACACCACTTGACTTGCATCCTGTAAGCAGGAAAGAAGTGAAGCCCAGGTGAGGAGTAGAGAGTAAAAGGGATCTGTATACAGAGAAGACAAACCATATACACATATAGATATACACACACACAAAGTCAGGGAGAAAAGAAGAAGAAAACTGAGGCAGAAGAGGAGAAGAAAACTTTCCTGGTATTTCACTTGCGACCTTCATCACGGCATGAAGACATAGCGCCATGGAACTCTCTCACCTGCACTCCCCCATAGCTTAGACTTAATCTTTCCATTCACGGCTACCCCAGACCCTCTCCTTGCTCCTCACATGACAGGCTTCTGGAACCCATCCCCCCATCACAGAAGGATGCTATCCAAACCAGAGTGCATAAAATTGATCCCAATTCTAATAATTTCTTAGGAGTTTATCAAAAATCTTTTATGATTTCAACATGGCTGATAAACAACATCATTTTACTCACAGACAAAAGAGATTTTGCCAATAGCAGACAGCAGGTATCATCAACAGAGTCAGCAGGGCGTGTCTGCCAGGATGGAGCCTTTGTGCGTCTTTGATCAAGACACCATCGGACCGGTTTCAGCATGCCAAGGTGCTTGTGCCCTGGTCCTGAGCTGGGTCAGATGCAGACCCTGAAGCCAAGCTGGTGCTTAGTGTACAATGTGACTGTGATCCTTACTTCCAAAGAATCATTCCACTTAGAATCTATCATACTCAGTGATCTATCACCAAAACAAAGAACCGAGTACCACACGCTCTCACTCATAAGTGGACCTTGAATGATTATTATAATATGATAAGAAAGGGATTGGCAGTCATGGGGGAAACTGCCAGAGTAGGGAGGGGCTCACCTCATCCACAAGGGTGCCTGCAGAGTGACCATTTGCATACCTAACTCTGAATTGTACCCCACATCTTTAAAATAAATAAGTAAAGAAATAAATAAACTATCCCCCATCCCATCTGTCTATTCTCTAATCTGTATTAGTGTCCTACTGCTGTTCTAACACATTGTGTGACTTGAAACAACACACGTTTCTTATCTTGCAGTTTTGAAGATCAGAAGTCTGAAATAATCTGGACTCACTTAAGCTTCGGTGTAGGCATGGCTTCGTTCCCTCTAGGACGTTGATGGAAGAGCCTGTTTCCTCACCCCTCCTGCCCTGGGGACCTCCTGCTTCCCTGGGCTTGTGGCCCTTCCTCCCACTTCAGCGCCAGGAGGGTGGCGTCCTCTCTGCCTTTTGCCCCCGCTGATGTCCTCACAGCTTGTGCACAACCACCTGCACCATCACCTCCATGTTCCCCTCTGAAGAGTGATTTCATGCAGTTGTGACAGATACACACAATGGAGGGCAGATGGCGTATTTCAGGCCCTCTCTGTCAGGCTGTCAACTTTCTTCAGGCCTGAGACAGATACCAAAAGTTCCACAGATTCCCAGTCAGCTGTCTCCGTGGCCTGGAGCTCCTCCTCCCCAGCATTTGGGGAAGGGAAAGAAGCCCATCCCTCTCCTGCAGAAAGCTTCTGTGAAGAGAAAAAAATGGTCGACAAAATGAACATCACCAGGTTTATTGGGGTATTAAAGGATTCACAAATCAGGCGGTGCTCAGACCAGTTCAGAGGGCTCTGCAGTAGCTGGTGAGCCATGAGCCATGAGCCATGCGCCATGAGCCATTAGTGCTGACCAGGAGCAGAGAGGTGGCTGGGCTCCAGGGAGGAGTCTGCCTTACCAGATGTGAGCCTATGAAAGTCCCTGATTAGACAACTCACAGCCAAGTGGTTGTTTGTGATTGACGGATGCTCAGCTTAGTGGTTTGGGTTCTTTAAATTCTAAAATCAATCAGTTACAAGGAATGCCTCTAAGCTAATTTGGTTTCCTTGTGGAAGGGCTCCACATACAGAGCCAACTCCAAGCCCCTGGCCTCCTGCCTGTTTTGCTCAACACCCATTTTCGAATAAACCTGCAGCTTCTTCACCTTCAGCCCCAGCCCACCTGCAGCAAGAGTAAATCCAAAGCTACCTCTTTCCAATTGCTTTGCAAGTTTCACATAAGGAAAAGAGGAGGAAGTTGGCACACAGATGATCTTGGCCCCTCTAAGAAATCCTCACGGTAAGGAGCTCCATTTTAGCAGCTTGTCATATGCAGTCAGCTCTGGTAGAAGCCCACGTGTTTCCAGGAGTCGTTGCAATATGCTGAAGTGTTCAGCAGAAACTCCAGGACTTAAAGGTTCATGGACACCACACTTAGAAGCATGAGAAAAGGATTATAGATTTATAAATATAGTAGCTCGGTTTTACACTTGCCAAATGGTTAAACAACAATAAATGCTACAGTAAACAGGACACTTCACCTTGAGAAAGATCTGAAGCTGGCTTGTAGAAGAGGGAATCAGAAGGCCTGTAACTGGTGAATTCCTGTGAAGCAGGAGAGGGGAGGCTATCAGGAGGGAGAGGAGAGGGAGAGCTCAGACCGAGGGCTGGCAACTCCAGATATAAATGGGGGTGGCTCACACAGTGTGCACCGAGGTGGCTGCCAGGTGTGGAGGGTGTGTATTTTATGTGTTCCCGGGTGGCTGGCTTCTACTGAGTGCATTTTCCCCACTCACCTGGTGTTTCTCGTGGATGAAATCATGCATAAACAATCATGAAATTCTCATTATGCTCAAACTGTTCTCTGACACATCAGTTGTGTTAGAACAAATTTACATTTTCAAAACAAGTAAACAGCAGAACCGAATGTATTGTTATGTGAGTGACTAGATCAATTCCTCCTGAGGGAGGTGTGCCATCTGACAGTAGCTCACCAAGCTACTAAACAGTTGTTTTCAGTGGTCGAATATCTGGGTAATCTTGGACAGATGGAGAGAATGGGAATCACTCCTCCATGTGAAACACAAGGAGAAGACTGTAAAATGTGGCACAAGAACTCACAGGAAATGTAGCAAAGAAGTAGTCTACCCTAGCAGTAAGGGTGGCTCACTGAGTACATGGTCCAAAAAATCCCAGCAACGTGCTGTGTGATTCCAACTATATTTACATTCTGGAAAAGGCAAAGCTATGGAGCCCTTAAAAAGATCCATGGTTGCCAAGGGTTGCTGGGGGAAAAAGGATGAACAGGAAGAGTGCCCAGGATTGTCAGGGCTGTATGATACAGTCATGGCAGATGCACATCCTTACACACTTGTCACAGCCCAAGGCATGTGCAAAACCAAGAGCAACCCCGGACTTTGAGTAACAAAGATGCCTCAGTGCAGGTTCATCCGCTGTAACAAAGGCAGCTCCCTGGTGGGGCATTTTAATGAGACAAGGCTATGTGTGTGGAAGCAGGGAGTTTCCGGGAAATCTCTGCACCTTGCTCTCCATTTTGCTGTGAACCCACAACTTGTCTAGGAAACCGTCAGACCTCCTCAAGGGATCCTGTTCCTAGCACAGAGACTGTCCAACTCCCACTTGTCATCAGACCCTGCAGTGAACCTGAGGGGCCACCCCGAAGAGGAGTTCCAAATCCACATCACACACGGGTCGGGCACCAGTGCCTGTGCGGGAGGCTCTGGTATCTGAGTGTTGGGAGCCAGCCACCCTGGAGGCCTGCCTGAGCATTAGGGATCCAGGTGGGCTGCGGTCCCTGAGACCAACAGGTTGGGTTCAAGAGCTGAAGGCCCATTCCCTCCTCCCTTCTTTGTTGTTTGGCATGACCCACTAGCAGGGACTTTGATGATCTAAGCATGAAGTTCTGAGAGCATGACAGGCATGGCTGACTCTAGGGATCTATTGTTCCCGTTTCTCCCAGACTGCGGTTTCGGCTTTAAACTTAACACAGTTCAAACTTGGGTCACATTTGGGAGCCTTATATATGATACAAGCTTCTTTATAAGATGTAAAAGTATATTTGTAGAATTAGTATATACATTTAGAGAGCTATTTCCAGCTTTAGATGGTATAGATGATTATCTAGAGTTACCAGAAAAGGCCCAGCACAAACTTTGGACTGGGCTACATTCCTAAGGGCCCAGCGTCCACTTTGGGCTGGGCTGCATTCTTTTAAAGCAGTTTTTTAGTTACAATTAGTGTAGGGTTTTTCTACTTATTATAGAAGTTGAATTTATTTATTTATTTATTTATTTATTTTTGAGTTGGAGTCTCACTCTGTCGCCCAGACTGGAGTGCAGTGGCCACTCCTGGCCACTGCTGTCTTGACCTGCCGGGCTCCAGCGATCCTTCGGCCTCAGCCTTCCAAGTAGCCAGAATTACAGGCGCGCACTACCACACCCGGCTGATTTTTTTATTTATTGTAGAGATGAGGTCTCGTTGCCCAGGTGGGTCTCGAACCCACAGGCTCAGGCAATTCACTCACCTCAGCCTCCCAAAGGCGCAGGATTATAGACTGAGCCACCGAGCCTGGCTTGAATTTATTTTATTCATAGAAAGTATTGTAGAATAGGTCATGCTACGTCAGGGAATTATGTTAGTTCAAGCATGATCAAACATGATATTTTGAGTTTTTATAAGAATACAGCTAACTTTAAAAATTTCATTGTTCCCATTTCTACTAATTGTGGTTTTGACTTTAGTATAATTACAGTTTGTATTTGAGTTTTATTTTAGAAGATTTACTGCTGATGATCAGCTTTATATATTAGGATTAGGAATTAGAAACTTTTATAGAAATTAAGATAGATACATAGGATTTTAGAATAGCCATTTTGTTAAGATATCATAATCAATTTTTCTTGAAACGGCCCAGCATGATCTTTAGACTAGGCCACATTCTTTAGGAACTGATTTGAGCTATAATTAAGAGTTTTTTATAGTACAAGTAAAATTAGCACAGAATAGAAAGGTATTAGGATTTAAGTCAGTCATTAGGCATTGGGTATGCATAAGTTTTAGAAGTTATCGATTATTAGAATATTATGATGTTAGAATTGTATTGTTAGTGAGGAACATTAACCAAGCATGAGGAACAGTGAAATAATATTGGGATTGTCCTTCCTCATGCTTGAGGAAACAGCTGGTGAGTGGGGGGACGCCCCTCATCCACCTGGCTTTGTGCTCACGTGAAAATCTTGTGATCTTGCCTGTGAAACTTTAGGATAAAAGGCTTACGGTTTGCCCCATTAAATCGGCTTCTGCACTAGACAGAGTCCAGTGTTTTTCTTTCTCCCCCCTTCTCTTTCTTTCTCTTTATTTCTCCAGAATAATCACCGATGCTGCCCCACCTTCCAGGGACCCTCTAAATCTCTCTGCAGGGGCTGGTCCCCCATATCTGAGCATGTTCTTCCTGAACATAAACAAAAGTAGTAGCTTCTGCAATCCACACAATGGTAAGTGAGAAACCAGATGAGTGCCCGGAGTGAAGGACCCTGGCGCAGTCCACAAGCCACAGACGAAAATGCATGCAGGTGAGAGTTTTTCTTACAGAAAAAGAGGGGAAAGGACAGAGCGGGGCAGCACTTGGAGGCAAAGGCCTAGTGAGGTTCCCACCTGATGGGGAGAGACCCTGGTCAAGCCAGAGATGGGTCTGTCAGATGAGGGAGCAAAGGTGTTCTCTGGCACTGTGCATCAGCCTGCTCCTCTTTCATGCATGTGGTATCCTCTAGTGTCTTTTCCTCGTCTTCCTAACAACTAAAATGCCAGTATATTCACTTACATTTTGAAAGTAGCTGCTTTTAAAACTTTGTCCAGGACACAGAGTCACACACCTGTTTCCATCATCTCTTCTCAGGAGTAGTCACTTCCAACATCCTTGTGTGTTATGTGGGGACCCTGCTTCAGTCATTTATTCCTAGACTGCTCATCCATCCTGTCCTTATTCTAGATGCAGTTTGGACACAACCATGATAATTACTTTAAAATTTTTCTTTTATGAAACCTCAATTTCTCAACCAACTCATCTTCGACAAAGCCTCCACCACCAGCCACTGGGGAGAGGAGTACCTATTCAGTAAATGGTGCTGGAAAAACTGGCTGGCCACATGCAGAAGATTAAAACAAGACCTCTACTTATCACCATGCACAAAAATCAACTCTAAATGGATGAAAGATTTAAACCTCAAACTATAAGAACCTTAGAAACCTCAAACTATAAGAACCTTAGAAAATACAGGAGATACCCTTATTGAAATTGGAACTGGCAATCAATTCCTGATCAAAACCCCAAGTGCCCATGCCATAAGAGATAAGATAGTCAAGTGGGACCTCAGCAAAGTGACAAGCTTCTGCAAAGCCAAAGAAACCATCAAGAGAGCAGGGAGACAGTCCACAGACTGGGAAAAAATATTTGCCAACCATATGTCTGAAAAAGGCCTAACATCTAGGATTTACAAAGAACTCAAACATGCCAAAAAGAAAAAAAAACAGCACTATTACAAAGTGAGCAAAAGATATGAATAGACACTTCTCAAAAGAAGACATATGAGCAGCCAGCAGACACATGAAAAAAAATGCTCAACCTCACTAGTCAACAAAGAAAAGCAAGTTAAAACCACACTGAGATACCACCTAACTCCAGTCAGGATGGCCATCATCAATCACTCAAAAAAACAACAGATGCTGGAGAGGGTGCCATGAAAAGGGAACACTTCTACACTGGTGGTGGGAGTGTAAACTAGTACAGCCTCTGTGGAAAGCAGTGTGGCGATTCCTAAAAGATCTAAAAATCGACCTTCCATGTGACCCCGCAAGCACCCATTGGGAATATACCCAGAAGAACACAAATGACTCTATAAAAAAGATACCTGCACACGTATGTTTATTGCAGCCTTGTTCACAGCAACAAGAACATGGAACCAATCGTGCTGCCCATCAAAAGAGGACTGGATGCAAAATGTCACACATATGCAAGATGGAATATTATGTGCCATAAAGAAGGACAAAATCATGGACTTCACAGCAACCTGGATGGACTTAGAGTCTATAATACTGAGTGATCTTTCACAGAAACAAAGAACTGAGTATCACATGTTCTCACTCATAAGTGACCCTTGGACAATCATCATAGTACTATAAGAAAAGGATTGACAATAGCAGGAAACTGCTGAGTGGTGGGGGGGAGGTGGGATTAACAGTAGTGAATCTTCCAGGGGGGGCACACCTCATCAACAAGGCTACCCACATAATTAACATTTGTATACCTAACTCTGAATTGTACACCACATCTTTAAAATAAAAGAATTTTTAAAATAAAATAAAATGTTGCTTTTAAATTTCTTTATTGTGCTAAGTTTATATGGTCCTAACTATTAATTCAGTTCCCTAATTCTTTATCAATAATTTTAAACTCCAGACCTAAAAGTGTTTTTCTCAGTTTGGGACATATTTACTTTTTGATAAAACCTGCCTTGCACTGACAGAAGGATGCTTTTAGTCTTCATTGATCTCATTTAGTTTGCATAATCTTAGGTTTCAATACAGAAATAATGATTGATTTGCTTAGAGGGTGCTGCCTGAGACTGCACTGGGGTGTTACACAGTGCAGAGGACATGGAACTTTCTGCTTTTCTGTAAACCAAAAACTCCATATTTTCAAAGCACTCTGAGCCTGAGAGTGATAAGGAATTGAAACCCTGTGTGCTCTCCAAAGAGATTCTGTCAACCAGGCAACATGTGGTAAGTTCCTGTGTAGCTGTTGGAGACTGAAAACTGGCCCCAAATGTGCCCGCTTCTGAGAGCATGGGAAGACCCAGTTACCAGCACTCCTGGAAGACATGTGTGATCAGCTGGCCAGTGGAAACTGAGACAAAGAGTGGTGTGACACTTCTGTCACATGGTTAAAGAGTAGCCTCTGGCTCTGACCTTCCACTCTTCCTTACCTCTTGGTCCCACATGCTTGAAATGGTCATGACTGAAACTGACCTTAAACTATATGCTGGAGTGGCAAAGACATTCTACTAGCCTCAGTTCCTGCATGACTCTATGGAGCAGAGACTTTCTAGTCACCAAAAATTGTGACATGAGGGAAAGACAACATTCCCTGTTGTTTAGTCCATGGTATTTGGGATCATGTTCACTGCAGCATAGCACCAGTACAACAGCGTTGAGGTCACCAAATTAGCATATGTTGACTTAACAGGGTGTCATCGTTCCTATCGAAAAGAGAAAATATGTTCTCAAACTTTTCTGAATAGATGTTTTAGATTAAATAAGATGCCTTTTCAGTTCATTGATTTGTATTCCCCTTCTCATTGAATCTCAAAGAGTATGCAAAACAATTAGCTGGTCAGCATTGGCCCAAATTGATAAAATTGTATTCCTGTCCTTTGTTCCAGTCATTTAATAGTAAGTTTCTTATCTAACAACTTCCTCAAACTGTGGTATTTTCTCTCTGGTAAAGGCATAGATGTTCTCAAGGTTGTTCCTGTGTGGCTCTCAATAGAAGGAAAAGGCAAAGGCAATCCTGAGTCTTTTTTTAAAAACAGTCTTTTAAAGGGTGCTAAAATGATAAGCATGGACAAAATATATCCTTATAAACATGGCAGTGATGTCTAATTACTGGCTTCTCATGATGCTCCAATCCCTAATCAGTTTGACCTTGATCTACCACCTTTTATCAATATTCTAAAAATAAACATCTACTTCCAAAGATTTGACACTCTATCCCATTATACTAAGTTGTCAGGGACAGACTGAAGGACATCTCCAGATGGCAGTCAGCAAATTCTCAGCCATATTAAGAAAACAATTGATTGGCCAGGCATGGTGAATCAGCCTGTAATCCCAGAAGTTTGGGAGGCCAGGCGAGAGGATTGCTTGAGCCAGAGGTTCGAGACCAGCCTGGACAACTTGGTGAGATGTCGTCTCTACAATAAATCACAAAAACTGGCCGTGATTTGTGGCATGCATCTTATTCCAGTCACTTGCAAGGCTGAGGCTGAAGGATCACCTGAGCCCAGCAAGTCGAGGTTGCAGTGGCCATGAATGTCCTGCTGCACTCTAGCCTGGGCAACAAGAGTGAGACTCCAACTCAAGGAAAAAAAAAAGAAAACAACTGATTATTTCAGGATCCATAGTACTGATATTTAGTGTGAAGAATTCATGGTAGCCTCTGTTTCCTTAATAATCGAGAATGTGAGATTTTGCTACACTGAGTATCTTATGACTAAATTTTTTTGTGTGATTTTAGGATCCTATATTTTGTGCCCAAAAAAGTAATTTTTAATTTTTTTTTTGTTTTTCACCTGTGCTAGTCAATCAAATGCAAAATAGAAAGGAAGGAAACTCAAACATAAGAAGGGAAACAATTGGGTCTGTTGTAATGTTTTGTTTCTTCCATCTATAATTTTTTTCTCATAGAAACTCTTTATGAACAAATTTGATACCATTATATTTTATTTTTATTTTTTGAGTCAGAGTCTCACTCTGTCACCCAGGTTGGAGTGCGGTGGCATTCTCACGGCCACCACAGCCTCGACCACCTGGGCTCAGGCGATTCTTCTGTCTCAGCCTTCCAGATTCCATTAAAATAGCACAGTAGTCCCCAGGGCTCCTGTGAGCACTGTCTTAATTCAGTGCTTTTCTATAGTTCCATATTTGATAACCTTCCACACTCCTGGTATAATACTTCTTTATGAATTTTCTTCAATGAACACTGAACTGAGGGCTTTCCTCTAAAGCTCAATAATCTACCCTAGGTTTTTCTTGATCTTCAGTCTTCCCTGGAATAAAGTAACAATTGTCTAACAACTTCAAGTTATTGTGTATATGACAATTGCTGTAAAAATCCTTCCTTTGTCCTAACCTGTCAGCTGACCTGATCCTCTGACCCTAATGCCAAGGGATTAATTGTTCTCTCCAGAGTCCTATAGAACAATCTTCCTCCAACACATGTGTCCCCTCAAGCTGGTTCCTTCAACTCATTTTTATTGAAGAATACATAGCCCAGTAGTTAAACAAGAGGTTCTAAAGTTAGTAGACTTCGGTGCATATCTTGCTCTTCCTTTTGACAGATGTGTGGCATTGGACAAGGTCTTTCACCTCTCTTGTAGTAGTGTAAGTCACCTGGCATGTTTCTATTGATGTTCATCAATGTGGCTATCTGGTGTACATTCCCCAAGGAAGTAAATATGCATTGAAAACACTTTGAGTCCTAGGCCTTCTCTTTGCCCTGATTTCATACACACACTAAAGACGCTCCCAAGCACTGCTCAGCATCTCTCACAGGCTTGCTTGTCTAAGTACCATTGTGGCAATCCACCATTGGGGGAGGCAACTAGGTGACAGTCAACAGAGGGCCAGGCTTCAGGGAAAAGGTAAGGATCTAATGCCAAAGAATCAAGCAATTGCCTACGAAGGGAAAGGGAAAGGTGGTGGAAATGAGAAGAGGTACCCACAGTGTAATCCAATGTCCAATGGCAGGATACTAGCCACATTGTCAAACAGATTCTATGTCTTCCATGTCTTGCTCTTCTTAAGGACTTATTCTCAAACTCTTCTCTGCAGTAGCTAATAAGAAAACAATATTGGCCAGGTTCAGTGCCTCAGCCTATACTCCCAGCACTTAGGGAGGCTGAGGCAAGTGGATTGCCTGAGTCCGTGGGTTTCAAACCAGCCTGGGCAACGTGGCGAGACCTTGTCTCTAAAATAAATAGAAAATTAACTGGGCATGGTAGCAGGCACCGGTTACTTGGAAGGCTGAGGTGGAAGGATCACCAGACTCCAACAGGTCAATGCTGGGGTGGCCGTGAGCATGCCACTGCACTCCAGTCTGAGTGATGGAGTGAGACTCTGACTCAAAAGCAAACAAACAAGCAAACAATAGCAACAACAACAAGCAAGCAGAGGACCAAATATAAAAACAATCCCATTCACAATAGACACACACACACACACACACACACACAAATACCTTGACATCCACCTAACCAAAGAGGTTAAAGACCTTCACAATGAGAACTACAAAACACTGTTCAAAGAAATCAAGGATGACACAAACA
>NW_007258478.1:7003-10000 GCF_000164805.1 Carlito syrichta | reverse complement strand
TCAGACAAGAGAAGGAAATCAGGAATATCCAAATAGGAAAAGAGGCAGTTAAGTTGTACCTCTTTGCAGATGACATGATTCTATACCTTGAAACCCCAAGAGAATGTGTCAAAAACTGCCTCGCACTGATAAAGGACTTTGGCAAAGTTTCAGCGTACAAAAATGTGCAAATTCAGTTGCATTCCTAACACCAACAATAAACAAACAGAAACCCAAATAAAAAGCACAATCCCATTCACAATAGCCACAAAAAAATGAAATACCTTGGCACTTTTCTAACCAGAAACGTGAAAGTCCTTTACAATGAAAACTACAAAACACTGCCCAAAGAAATCAAAGAAGACACAAACAAATGGAAAAATATTCCATGATCATGGATTGGAAGAATCAACATTGATAAGATGTGCATCCTACCCAAGACAATCTACAGATTTAATGCAGTACCCATTAAATTATCAGCAGCATTCTTCTCAGACCTGGAAACAACAACACAGGAATTCATATGGAAACATTAACAACCATGAATAGACAAAACAATCCTCAGCAAAAAAAAAAAAAAAGCAGGAGGCATCACACTCCCAGACTTTAAGTTTTGCAATAAAGCTACATTAATCAAAACAGCTTGGTATTACAAGAACAGGCATATAGACCAATGGAACAGGATAGAGATTCCAGAAGCAAAACCTCAATTCTTCAACCAACTCTTCATTTAATTATTTTTACTTTACTATTTTATTTTTTAATTGTTTGGAGACAGGGTTTTGCAATGAATCCCAGGCTAGTCTCATACTTCTGGGCTCAAGCAATCCTCCCACCTCAGCCTTCCAAAGTGCTGGGATGACAGGCAGGAACTGTTAAGTCTGGCCAATTATTTTATTATTTTATTTTATTGTATTGCATTGTATTTTACTTTACTTTTTACTTTATGAATATTATTTTATTTTATTTTACTTTACTATTTTATTTATTTATTTATTTATTTGGAGGCAGGGTTTTCCTATGAGTTCCAGGCTAGTCTCAAACTACTGGCTTCAAGTGATTCTCCAGCCTCGTCCTCCCAAAGGGCTGGAATGCTAGGCAGGAGACACTAAGTCTGGATATTTAATTTATTTTAATTTATTTTATATTATTTCATTTTATTTTATTTTATTTTACTTTACTATTTTATTTTATACTTTATTTTTTAGAGGCAGGGTTTTGCTATGAGTACCAACCAGGCTGGTCTCAAACTCCTGGCCTCCAGCGATCCTCCTGCCTCTTTCTCCTAAAGTTCAGGGATAAGAGAAACCACCATGTCTGACTAATTATAGTTTATATTTTATTTTATTTTACTTTGCTTTACTTTTCACTTTATTTTGCTTTACTTTCCTTTACTATATTATTTTTTTTATTTTGTAGGGATAGGTTTTTCCAATGAAGCCCAAGCTAGTCTCAAACTCCTGGCCTCAAGCTATCCTCAAGCCTTGGCCTTCTAAAATGCTGGTATGCCAGGCAAAACCCACTAAGTGTGGCTAATTATTTTATTTTATTTTATTTAACTTTACGGTTTTTTAAAATTTATTTTGTGTAGACATGGTTTTGCTATGAGGACTAGGCTAGTCTCAAACTCCTGGCCTCAAGTCATCCTCCCACCCTGGCATCCCAAAGGGGTGGGGTGACGACCAGTAACCACAAATTGTGACTCATCATTTTATTTTGTTTTATTTTGTTTTACTTTATTTTATTTCAAATTGCTTTACTATTTTAATTTTTATTTTATAGAATCAGGGTTTTGCTATGTCTCCCAGGCTTGTCTCAAACTCCTGACCTCAAGCAGTCGTCCCATCTTGGACTCCAAAAGTGCTGGAAAGACAGCAAGAAACCACTAATTCTGGCTGAATATTATATTTATTTCATTTTATTTTATTTTAATTCATTTAATTTAATTTAATTTAATTTTAATTTTTTAAAATATTTTGTAGACAGGATTTTACTATAATTCCCAGGCTAGTCTCCAACTCATGAGATCAAGTAATCCTCTCACCTCAGCCTCCCAAAGTTCTGGGATGACAGGCAGGAACCACTATGTCTGGCCTATTATTTTACTTCATTTTATTTTATTGTATTTTATTTTATGTTATTTAATTTAATTCAATTTACTATTTTATTTTTTTAGAGTCAGGGTTTTTCTATGAGTCCCAGGCTAGTTTCAAACTCCTGGCTTCAAGCGATCCTCCTGCCTTGGCCTCTCAAAGTGCTAGGATGCCAGGCAGAACCTCTAAGTCTGGCTAATTAATATATTTATTTTATTTTAATTTATTTCATTTTATTTCTTTTCATTTTATTTTATTTTAATTTACTATTTTAGTTTTTTATTTTTTAGAGACAGGGTTTTGCAATGAGTACCAGACTGGTCTCAAACTCCTGACCTCAAGCAATCCTCCCACCTAAGTCTTCTAAATTGTAAGGAGGAAAGACAAGAACCGCTATGTCTGGCTAATTATTATTTTATTTTATTCTATTTTAAATTTTTTTTTTTTTTAATTTGTAATGAAAGGGTGTTGTTAGGAGGCCCAAGCTAGTCTAAACTCCGGGACTATAGTGATCCTCTCGCTTGGCCTCCCAAAGTGCTGGGATGCCAGGCAGGAACCAGTAAGTCTGGCTAATTATTTAATCTAATTTATTTTATTTTATTGTACTTTACTATTGTAGGTTTTTGGTTTTTTGTGACAGGTTTTTGCTATGAGTCTCAGGCCGGTTTCATAACACTGACCTCAAGCAATCCTCCCGTCTCGGCCTTCCAAAGTGCTGAAATGACAGGCAGGAACCACTAATCTGACTAATTATTTTTTTTATTTTTTTTTATTTTACTTTACTATTTTGTTTTTTTAATTTTTTAGAATCAGGGTTTGCTATGAGTCCCAGGCTAGTCTCAAACTCCTGGCTTCAAGCAAACCTCAAGCCTCGGCCTTCCAAAGTGCCGGGATGCCAGGCAGAACCTTGACGTCTGGCTAATTA
>NW_007258478.1:4943-6983 GCF_000164805.1 Carlito syrichta | reverse complement strand
AAACTTTGTCCAGGACACAGAGTCACACACCTGTTTCCATCATCTCTTCTCAGGAGTAGTCACTTCCAACATCCTTGTGTGTTATGTGGGGACCCTGCTTCAGTCATTTATTCCTAGACTGCTCATCCATCCTGTCCTTATTCTAGATGCAGTTTGGACACAACCATGATAATTACTTTAAAATTTTTCTTTTATGAAACCTCAATTTCTCAACCAACTCATCTTCGACAAAGCCTCCACCACCAGCCACTGGGGAGAGGAGTACCTATTCAGTAAATGGTGCTGGAAAAACTGGCTGGCCACATGCAGAAGATTAAAACAAGACCTCTACTTATCACCATGCACAAAAATCAACTCTAAATGGATGAAAGACTTAAACCTCAAACTATAAGAACCTTAGAAACCTCAAACTATAAGAACCTTAGAAAATACAGGAGATACCCTTATTGAAATTGGAACTGGCAATCAATTCCTGATCAAAACCCCAAGTGCCCATGCCATAAGAGATAAGATAGACAAGTGGGACCTCAGCAAAGTGACAAGCTTCTGCAAAGCCAAAGAAACCATCAAGAGAGCAGGGAGACAGTCCACAGACTGAGAAAAAATATTTGCCAACCGTATGTCTGAAAAAGGCCTAACATCTAGGATTTACAAAGAACTCAAACATGCCAAAAAGAAAAAAAAACAGCCCTATTACAAAGTGAGCAAAAGATATGAATAGACACTTCTCAAAAGAAGACATATGAGCAGCCAGCAGACACATGAAAAAAAATGCTCAACCTCACTAGTCAACAAAGAAAAGCAAGTTAAAACCACACTGAGATAACACCTAACTCCAGTCAGGATGGCCATCATCAATCACTCAAAAAAACAACAGATGCTGGAGAGGATGCCATGAAAAGGGAACACTTCTACACTGGTGGTGGGAGTGTAAACTAGTACAGCCTCTGTGGAAAGCAGTGTGGCGATTCCTAAAAGATCTAAAAATCGACCTTCCATATGACCCCACAAGCACCCATTGGGAATATACCCAGAAGAACACAAATGACTCTATAAAAAAAATACCTGCACACGTATGTTTATTGCAGCCTTGTTCACAGCAACAAGAACATGGAACCAATCGTGCTGCCCATCAAAAGAGGACTGGATGCAAAATGTCACACATACGCAAGATGGAATATTATGTGCCATAAAGGACAAAATCATGGACTTCACAGCAACCTGGATGGGATGCCAGACAGGAAGTACTAATTTTGGCTAATTATTATATTTATTTTACTTTATTTCATTTCATTTTATTTTATTTTACTTTACTATTCTATTTTTTTGAGACAGGGTTTTGCTATGAGTCTCAGTCTGGTCTCAAACTCCTGGCCTCAAGCAATCCTCCTGCCTTGGCTATCCAAACTTCTGGGATGACAGGTAGAAACCACTAAGAATTGCCTCTTATTTTATTTTATTTTACCTACCTATACTTTACACTGTTTTGTTTTATTGTATTTTATTTTTTATTTCATTAATTTTATTTTATTTATTTTTTTAATTTTACTTGACAATTATTTTTATTTTTATTTTTTAGAGAAAGGGTTTTCTATGAGGATCAGGCTAGTCTCAAATTTCTGGCCTCAAGCGATCCTCCCACTTTGGCCTCCTAAAGTGCAGGAATGACAGGCAGGAACCACTAAATTTGAAACTATTTTATTTTTATTGTATTTTATTTTACTTTTTTTTATTTTGTAGAGACAGGATGCTGCTAGGAGGCTCAGGCTAGTCTAAACTCCAGGCCTAAAGTGATTCTCTCACCTCTGCCACCAAATGTGCTGGGATGCCAGGGAGGAACCATTAATTCTGCCTAATTATTTATTTTGTTTTATTTTATTATACTTACTATTTTATTTTTTTTAGAGAGAGGTTTTTGCTATGAGTCTCAGGCTAGTCTCAAACACCTGGCCTCAAGCAATCCTCCCACCCTGGCCTCCCAAAGTGCTGGGAAGACAGGCAGGAGCCATTAAATCTGTGTAATTATTTTTATTAATTTAA
>NW_007258478.1:0-4923 GCF_000164805.1 Carlito syrichta | reverse complement strand
GAATCACGGTTTTTCTGTGAGTCCCAGGCTAGTCTCAAACTCCTGGCTTCAAGTGATCCTCCCGCCTTGGTCTCCTAAAGTGCAGGGATGAGAGACAGGAACCAGTATGTCTGGCTAATTATTATTTATTTTATTTATTTAATTTTATTCTATGTTATTTTATTTAATTTTTTTACTTTATTTTATTTTATTTTACTTTACTATTTTATTTTTAGAGTCATAGTTTTGCTATGAATTCCAGTCTAGTCTCACATTCCTGGCTTCAAGTGATCCTTCTGCCTCGGCCTCCCAAGTGATGGGATGCCAGCCAGAAACCACTAATTCTGGCTAATTATTATTTTATTTTATTTTAATTTATCTTATTTTATTTTAATTCATTTAATTTTATTTTAGTGTAGTATTTTTTTTTTTTTGGAAACAGGGTTTAGCTGAGTCCCAGTATAGTCTCAAACTTGTGGACTCAAGCGATCCTCCTGCCTTGTCCTTCCAAAATGCTGAGATAACAAGCAGGAACCATTAAGTCCGGCTAATTATTTAATTTAATTTAATTTATTGTACTGTGCTATTTTATTTTTTAGAGACAGTTTTTTTCTATGAGTCTCAGGCTAATCTCATACTTCTGGCCTCAAGCAATCCTCCCGCCTCAGCTTTCCAAAGAGCTGGGATGACAAGCAGGAATCACTAAGTATGGCTAATTATTTTAATTTATTTTATTTTATTTTACTTTGTTTTGTTTCATTTTATTTTTTTATTTCTTTTTTATTTTATTTTAATTTATTTTTTTAATATTATTTTACTTGACAATTTTTTTTGATTTTTATATTTTAGAGATAGGCTTTTTATGAGGACCAGCCTAGTCTCAAAGTCTTGGTCTCAAACAATCTTCCCATCTTGGCTTCCTAAATTGCAGGGATGACAAGCAGAAACCACTATATTTGACTAATTATTTTATTTTATTTTATTTTTCTTTATCATTTTATTTTTTTATTTTGTAGAGACAGGGTGTTGTTAGGAGGCCCAGCCTAGTCTAAACTCCAGGCCTAAAATGATCCTCTCAAAGTGCTGGGATGCCAGGTAGGAACCACTAATTCTGCCTAATTATTTAATTTAATTTAATTTAATATACTGTTTTATTTTTTTAGAGACAGATTTTTGCTATGAGTCTCAGACTAGTCTCAAACTTTTGACTTCAAGAGATCCTCCTCCTTGGCCTCCCAATGTGCTGCTATGCCAGGCAGGAACCATTTTTATTTTGTAGAGACCGTTTTTGCTATGAGGTCCAGGCTAGTCTCAAACTCCTGGCCTCAAGTGATTCTCCCACCTCAGCCTCCCAAAGTGCTGGGATGCCAGGCTAGAACCACTAAGTCCATCTAATTATTTTATTTATTTCATTGTATTTAATGCTATTTTATTTTATTTTACTTTACTGTTTCATTATTTTATTTTGTAGAGACAAGGCTTTGCTATGAGGCTCAGGCAAATCTCAAAATCCTGGCCTCAAGCTGTCCTCCCACCTGTGCATCCCAAAATGCTGGGATGCCAGTTTGGAACCACTATGTCTGTCTAATTATTTTATTTTATTTTTTATATGTTATTATATTTTGTGTTATTTTATTTTACTTTACTGTTTTATTTTTTTATTTTGTAGAGACCGTTTTTGCTATGAGGCCCAGGCTAGCCTCAAACTCCTGGCCTAAAGCAATCCTCCCACCTTGGCCTCACAAAATGCTGGGATGCTAGGCAGGAACCACTAAGTCCAGGTTTTTTTTAATCACATCATATGATATTATATTTTGTATTATATTATTTTATTTCATTTTTCTTTACTTCGTTTTACATTTTATTTTGTAGAGACAGGTTTTTGCTATGAGGCTGAGCCTAGTCTCAAAGTCCTGGACTCAAGTGATCCTCCTGTCTTGGCCTCACAAAGTGCTGAGATGCCATGCAGGAACCACTAAGTCAGGCTAATTATTTTATTTCATATTATTTAATTTAATTTTGTTTTATTTTACTAATTTTTTTTATTTTGTAGAAACAATGTTTTGCTATGAGGGCCAGGCAAGTCTCAAACTCCTGGCCTCAAGCAATATTCCCACCTCGGCATCCCAAAGTGCTAGAATGCCAGGCAGGAACTACTAAGTCTGGGTAATTATTTTATTTTATTTTATTTATTTTATTTTACTTTATAATTTTATTTTTTTTTATTTTGTAGAGACAGAGTTTTGCTATGTGGTCCAGGATATTCTCAAACTCCTGGCCTCAATTGAGCCTCCCACCTCAGTCTCCCAAAGTGCTGGGATGCCAGGTAGGAACCACTAAGTCTGGCTAGTTATTTTATTTCATTTTATTTTATTTTTTCATTTTACTTTACTACTTTTTTTTATTTTGTAGAGACAGGGTTTTGTTATGAGGCCCAGGCTAGTTTCAAACTCTTGACCTCAAGGTATCATCCAGCCTTGGCCTCCCAAAGTGCTGGGATGCCATGCAGGAACCACTGAGTTTGGCTAATTATTTATTTTATTTTATTTTCTTTAGTATTTTCTTTTTAATTTTGTAGTGACTGGCCTTTGCTATGAGGCCCAGGCTAGCCTCAAACTCCTGGCCTCTAGTGATCCTCCCACCTCGGCCCCTCAATGTGCAGGAATTTCAAGCTGGGACCACTAAGTCTGGCTAATTATTTTATTTTATTTCATTTCATTTCATTTTACTTTACTATTCTATTTTTTTTATTTTGTAGAGACAGGATTTTGCTGTTGGAACCAGGTTAGTCTCAAACACCTTGCCTCAAGAGATCTTCTCACCCTGACTTCCCAAAGTCCTGGTATGCCAGGTAGGAATCACTAAATCTGGACAATTCTTTTCTTTTATTTCATTTCACTTTACTATTTTATTTCTTTATTTTGTAGTGACAGGGTTTTGCCATGAAGCCCAGGCTAGTCTCACACTCCTGGCCTGAAGTTATCCTTCTGCTTCAGCCTCCCAAAATGCTGGGATGCTAGGGAGGAACCACTAAGTCTGGTTAATTATTTTATTTTATTTTATTTTATATTATTTTTACTCTATTATTTATTTTTATATTTTGTAGTGACAGTTTTGCCATGAGTCCCAGGCTAGTCTCCAACACCTGCCTCAAAGTGATCCTCCCACCTCGGCCTCTCGCTGTTTTGGGATGCCAGGCAGGCACTACTAAGTCTGGCTAATTATTTTATTTTACTATGCCTTACTATTTTATTTTTTTATTGTGTAGCAACAGGGTTTTGCCATGAGTCCTAGGCTAGTCTCACACCCCTGGTCTGGAAGTGATCCTCCCACCTCAGCCTCCAAAATTGCTAGAATGACAGTGAGGAACCACTGAGACTGGCTAATTATTATATTTTATTTTATTGCATTGCATTGCATTGCATTGTCTTACTTACCTTTAGCATTTTATTAAATTTTTGGTAGAACATGTTGAGCTATGAGGGCCAGTCTAGTGCTAAAGTCCTGGCCTCAAGTGATCATCCCTCCTTGGTCTCCCACAATGCTGGAATGCCAAGCAGGAACTAAAAGAGTGGTTCATTTTATTTTATTTTACATTACTTTATTTTATTTTACTTAACTACTTTATGTTTTTACTTTGCAGAGACAGAGTTTTGATGTGAGCCCAGGCTAATCTCAAACTCTTTGCCCCAAGGAATCCTCTGGCCTCAGCCTCCCAAAGTGCTGGGATGCCACGCAGAAACCACTGATCCTAATATTTTATTTTATTTTATTTTTCTTTAGTACATCATTTTTAAATTTTGTAGTGACAGAGTTTTTCCGTGAGACCCAGGCTAGTCTCAAACTCCTGGCCTCAAGGGAGCCACCCCTCTCAGCCTCCCAAAATGCTGGGATACCAGGTTGGAACCACTATGTCTGGCTAATTACCTTATTTTACTTTTTAATTTTATTATATTTTACTTTACTATTCTACTTTGTTATTTTTTAGAGACAGGGTTTTGCTATGAGCCCCAAGCTAGTCTAAAACTCCTGGTTTCCCATGATCTTCCCACCTTGGCCTCCGACTGTGCTATCTGGGATACCAGGCAGGACCCACTAAGTCTGGCTCTTTATTTTATTTTATTTTTCTTTATTTTACTATTTCATTTTTTTATTTCATAGTGACAATATTTTGAAATGAGGTCCAGGCTAGTCTCAGATGTGTGGCCTGAGGTAATCCCCCCATCTCAGCCTCCCAAAGTGCTGGGATGACTGTGAAGAACAGCTAAGTCTGGCTAATTTTATTTATTTATTTTATTTTATTATACTTTACCATTTTGTCTTTTGTATTTTGTAGAGACAGGGTTTTACCAAGAGTCCCAGGCTAGTCTCAAACTCCTTGCCTCAAGCAATCCTCATGCCTTGGCCTTTCAGTGCTAGGATGCCAGGAAGGAACCACTAATTCTGGCTTATTTTATATTATTTTATTTTATTTTATTTTGCTTTGCTTTACTATTTTATTTTATTATTTTGTAGAGACAGGGTTTTGCTAAGTGGCCCAGGCTAGTCTCAAACTCATTGCCTTAAGCGATTTTCACACCTTGCCCCCCAGAGTGCTGCGATGCCAGTCAGGAACCACTAAGTCTGGCTGATTTTATTTTATATTTTTATTTTATTTTATTTTACTATTCTATTTTTTTATTTTGTAGAGACAGGATTTTGCTATGAGTCTCAGGCTAGTCTCAAAACCTGGCCTCAAGTGATCTTCTGGGCCCGCTACCCATTGTCCTGGCTTCCAGGCAGTAAACACTAAGTCTGTCTATTTTATTTTATTTTATTTCATTTCATTTTACTTTACTGTCCTATTTTTTTATTTCAAAGAAACGGTTTTGCTATGAGTCCCAGGCTAGTTTCAAACACCTGGCCTCAAGCAGCCGTCCCATCTCAGTTCCCAAAGTCCTGGTT
>NW_007258477.1:2334-9969 GCF_000164805.1 Carlito syrichta | reverse complement strand
TGAGCCCAGAGTCTGAGGCGGGTTCGGGTCCGGTCTTGTGCATATCCCTGACCCTGGAGGCCCTGGAGGTTGAGCCCCGTGGGAGCGGGTGGGAGGCGGCTCTGCATGGGACAGGGCGCCTTTCTGATGGAACTCGGCTGTCTGCCTTCCAGGAGCATGAGGTCAACGCGAAGAGGAGGCTGGAAGTGAGCAGTGGGGCCCTCACCGAGGGGACGATGGGGTGGGGAAGCGAGGGACACCCCTTGGCCGGGCACTCCCGGGTGCTGTCTCCTGCCCCTTTTACTGATGGGAGAGGTTTGGCACACAGGAGGGTACCCATCCCTCCTCTGTGGGGAGCATGTGGGGAGGGGACCGAATACAGGGACCAGACCCCGCCGGGTGGGCTCTTCGTACCCAACTCTGAGAACCAGTCAGCGCTGCCTTAGATGGGAGGGGAGGAGGGGAACCCTTTGGACGAAGGCCTCGGCGAACGACCCCTATGCCCTCCCTCTCCCTCCTGTCGTCCTGACAGGGCTTGCCTTCTACCCAGGCCCCGTCAACATCCCTTCCTTCCTCTCGCCCCAGGAGACCAAAGTGCTCCAGAAGATACAGCTGCTCCAGGTGGCTGCAGGAGACTATGACCTTCGGCCTGAAGAGCAGTTTCAGGTCTGGTTTAACTCGGAGGAATGGCTCGTTGAGCCTGAGAGGTAAGAGCCTGGCCGACTGGCAGAGGGTGAAAGGAGACCCTCTCTTGAGGCTGCTGCCGAGAGCCTGTGGCCCAGTTGCCTGGTGAGTGCCGGGGCACCATGACGCCATCTGGGCAGTCAGGGGAGGGTGACATGGGATATGTCCAATGGTAGCCTCACAGCTTTTGCTTTGTCCTACAGCTCTGACCTGTCCACCGATCTGGAGCCCCCATCTCAGTAGGCCAGCCACACCCATTCGGCACCTGCAGTGACTGGGGCCTATGAGTCTACCCACCTCACACAGCCACCGGAGCCACCGAGCCCTGCTGTCCTCAAGCCTGCGACGGCCCGTCTCACCCAGAGTCTCCACAGTCCAGCCCTAGCCTCCTCACCACTCCCGAAACCCCAAGCGTCCTGTGCCCTCGTCTCTCCCTCCGCAGCATGGGTGTCCCCCTCCCAAACCCAGGCTGCCTCCCAGAGCCCAGGGCTAGACATCCAGAGCCATCTCCATGTGCTGCAGCCGCACCGCCTGAGATCCCCTGGCTGCTCCTGGGACACACAGCCACTCCGGGAACTTAGTGTCCCTGGTCCAATCCTCACCGTCTAGTGAGGCCCAGCAGGTGCTCCGTTATCAGGGGCCCACTGCAGGGACACGGCAAGAGCTGGAGAACACGCTGACGGCAGCCGTGGGCTCCACCGTCCTCACCGGGGCGGGATAGCGCCTGCTGCATCCGGGCCCCACCAGGATGTGGACAAGGATGCCAGCCCTGCATCATCCTTGTCCTAGAGCGTGAGCCCCAGGGGAACCCCCTTCGAAGGCCTCACCGCTCAGGTCCCAGGGGCCTCGCTGCTGGGGACCAACGGCTCCTCCTGCCGGGATCAGGCCCCGAAACCTCTGCGGGTCACCACCCCCGCAGTAGGCCCTGTGGCACCCCCACGTCACAGGCACAGCTGCGAAGACGAACCTGCCCTGACAGAAGGGTCTCGCCCAGCTCCCAAGGTCCTGCCAGAAAACCCTCCAGCCCGAAGCTGGAAACGGTTCCTTGGAAGGGCCAGGAGGGAGCATATTCAGCTTTGCCAGCGGGGCTCTGTCCACCCACTAAGGCCTGCCCTGGTCTCCTAGCAGCAGCCTTCCTCGGACAACCTGCGAGTGAAAAGACATGGCTGTGTACTCCCATAGGACTTCACTTGAGCACATGGAAAATCCCATTTCAAAGTGTTATAAAATGTTGTTTGTTTTGCTTTGTTTGGCCATTCTTTTCGCTCCGGCCACCCCAGAGCGGGCGGAAGCGGGCTGCGTTCCACTCACCTCTGGCTGAAGTGGGACGCAGATGAGGGCTGGTCGCGCGGAGCCAGCCCAGCCTCCTCGCGGCACAGATTCGCCCCAGGAGGCGATGGTCCTTCTCAGCCGTCTTGTCCCATCCGCCATCCTGGCTACGAGCGCAGTGCAGACGGGGAGTGAGGGAACAGCGTGGGCCTCAGCAACAAGCAGGCAGGAGAGGCGGGTCGGGCAGCCCGGTGGCTGGATCCCTCTCCACAGGCACACTGCAGGGTCTTCCTACCCCACGCTGAGCAGAGGCACGACTGGCCCGAGGGGGGCCGGGGTGGGTGCTCTCTGGGGTGGGGACTGTTCTATAGGAACGGCCGAAGAAAACTCCACACAGCAGTCGTTGCAGAAAAGACACAAATGAGGAGAAAAAGCACAGAAATGCAAATAGGACAGCAGTCTGGCCAGTGGAGTCTCACGGGCCAGTTGGGCGAGGGGGTCCAAGTGGCTGGTGGTGGGCTCCTGCCTGCAAGGGGCCTGGGACCCCCACGTCACAGTCCCAGGAGAGCAGGTCAGGGCTGGAGCCACAAAGCAGCTGAGGAACCCTGGCTGCGACCTTGGAGGCTGAGAAGCTGGCGGGGGCGGGGCAAACGAGATGCCCACGGGTGGCCCCTGGGCCCCACCTCTGCCCGGTGGCTGCCCATCTCCTGAGGGGACAGCCTGTCCCGAGATCATGGATGGACTGCCTGACCATCACTCCCAGTTCCCCTTGCAAGAACCAGACAAAGCCTGGCACAGGCAGGCAGTCTGGACCTGGAGCCGGGACATGGGTTTGGGGGGGTCCCCCCGAGTGGGTCTCCTTCCTCAACTCGGCTGGTTGCACCATCACTGCTCAGTCTGCTGCAACGTGGCCTAGGTGCACACCAGCCCCTTCTGCACACCAGCCCCTGACTCCCCAGACGCACCAGTTCTGTCCCGGTGCCCACTGATTTTAAAAACACACACCTTGGTGACAAAAGCACAAATGCTCAAAAAGTTAAAATTCTCCAAAGGCTGTGACAACTCCAAAGAACCAAAATTGCAGGTGAGAGAACCCAAAGAGAAAAATTTGTATAAGGGGATGATAAACTATGAATCCAAGATTGCCTCCATAGGGACTTTGACCTACAATTTTAAAAAAAAGAAAGAAAAGAAAAAAATCTAAATATCCTCATATTTCTCAGCTCTTCCAGAAGAAGACGAAGATTAATGTGTGTTGCTGCTCTCTCTTCCTTCTTCAGCTGTGTAAATGCAAGCCACACGTTATATTACGTAACCTCTTCCTCCCCAAATTAAAAGAACAAGAAACTTACAGTATCAAAAGTTAAAATTCTCCAAAGACTGTGACAACTCCAAAGAACCAAAATTGCAGGTGAGAGAACCCACAGAGGAACATTTTTATAAGGGGATGATAAACTATGAATCCAAAGTCCCCCATAGGGCCTTTGATCTAGAGGGAGGGAGGGAGGGAGGAAGGGAGGGAGGAAGGAAAATCTAAATCTCTTCGTGTTTCCCTGCTCTTCCAGAAGAAGAAAAGATTAAGGTATGTTGCTGCCCTCTCTTCCTTCTCCAGCTGTGTAAATGCAAGCCACACATTATATTACATAACCTCTTCCTCCCCCAAATTAAAAGAACAATAAGCTTACAGTATCAAAACGTCTTCTTTAGAATAAATTCCAGTGGTAGCATATCCTTTTGGGTAGTGTCTAGCTTCAGTGAAGTTTTCTTTTGCTACAAAGACAGAAAGAAAACCTGAAACTTTTTAAATAATATATGAAGAAATTTAGAGATGATCGTAATTCATTAATTGATTACAAAGATAGACATTTAAGTGCGGACACCTTGCAGAATTTAGGGCTTCTAAAATGAAGTTAGGCTCTTCCTATGACATGTGATTACTAAAGAAATGCAGAGGGATGGAAATATGACTATGGTTTCCTAAAGAAATAAACTCTAAGTGTAATTTATAAGATTTAGAGCACCCTGATCATAGAGTTGCTGAAGGACATTGATGCCCTTTAGTTTGCTCCTAAGGCAGGGCAAATGGAGATCGTTGTCTCAGACGCAGCCTGAAAAGAGCAACAGGTACATAAAATGACGTGCACGTTAGCAGCACAAAATCTAAAAGTGTCTATAGGACACACTGACATAAAGATGGGAACAACAGACATTGGGGCTCCTTAGGGAGGAGGGAGGGGCAGGGGAAACGGTGGGGAAATGACCCACTGGGTACCCTCTGCACCATTTGGGTGATGGGCTCAACAAGCCCAAACTGCATTGTCACGCAGTATACTCCTGTAACAAATCTGCACTTGTGCCTCTTAAATCTAGAATTTTTTTCAAGTGCCTATGGGCATAAAAAATAGAAGACTAGAAATTCTAGTCTTCTAACAGTGTGCTGGGGTGTGCAGTCATGGGATTTGTGTCTTTTTTTGTTTTAATTTCCTGCATTTTCTGTAATGTGTTTTTGTTATTTCTAAACCTTGCTTAATTTGTTCATCAACCTTTTCCCATTTATTAGGAAATACATATTCAAGCTACAAACTTTTATTTCTGTAAATTTCTGAATATGTTTTCATAAATGACAGCATATTCTGGATCTTGTTAATGACTATTTTATACCAATAAGCTAGTTTCAGTTCACTCACTGTAGACAAAATGAGAAGCCCAGTCGGACTTACAGATAAATGATGTATTCTTGCCAAGTGAAGGTCACATGATAGCTCAGTTCACATGTGAAAGAGTCACACGAGTATGAAGAGAAGGATGTTGATGGAAGAACTGAGTCATGAAGCGCCGAGCTGTCTTGGCATGTGAACCCAAAGACCTTTACCTTAGCCGTCAGCACTCTCACCGTCGGGAACCCACAAGACCGTACATATTTTTTAAGGCCACACACCTTCCACAAGATTGAGAAGCACTGTAGGAAAGTAAACTTACTAGGGTGGCTTGGTCGCCCGGTAGGCAAAACTGGGAGTTCATTTGTAATCATACATTTAATGAGAAATTCATTAAAATATTTTCTTTAGCCTGTGCTACACTAAAGTAGCAAAGACCCATAAGGGCTGGGCATGGTGTCTCATGTCTGGAACCCCAGTGTTTCAGAAGGCCAAGGTGGAAGAATTGTTTGAGACCAGGAGTCCAAGACCAGTCTGGGAAACAAAGCAAGACCCTTGTTTCCATAAAGAAATTTTTTTAAATTGGGTGTGCTCCTGTAGTCCCAGCTACATCGGGGGCTGAGGCAGAAGGTTCGCTTGAACCCAGGAGTTTGAGGCGCTGTGAGCTATAGTGCCACTAAACTCCAGCCTAGGAGGGAGAGCAAAACCCTGCTTCTAAAATAAGAAAGAAAAGAGAAAAGACTCATAAGAAAATAAGCCACTAGAAAGGACTATGCGCCTATACCTTCATTTCTAAGCAAAAACTTCTGAATTCCGGTCAGTAGATGGTCTATATCTAAAGCAATCACACAAACACACACACACACACACACACACACACACACAATTCCTTTCAGCTTCTTTTCCTTTTAGATAAGTAACAGTAGAAAAATAGACTAATATTTTCATATAATTCCTCATAAATATGACTCTTTACTCATGCACACGTTTTGGGAAGTCTCTTCACAAACCTACTTGTTCACAAACCCCAAGTGACTTGTGGGATGGGAAAGTATAAAACCATAGACCTCAGAGGACTATCCCTTGCCAATAATTCAGAGCGTATATATTCCTCTGAACATCCAAAAGCAGCCAAACTCTTCTCCTTGGTGAAAATGATATGTATGTCAGAATAGAAGGTGACTTCAAATATAAGAAAACAATCACCATTTGTATAAAAAGATACCAAAAAAGCACTTTTGGCCATGATATTTGGGATATAGATATGTGATAAAATTTTTAGTAGTTGGCTTTTCACTATCTCATTTTACTGAATAATTGTATTTATACACAAACGTACCTACAATCTATTTTTTAGCTCATCCAGCAAAAAATTGAGAAGCAAGAACACCCCAGGAACTGAAAGCACTCCAAACCCCAGATCTTGGTTTCTAAATTTAATTTCCCAGTGAAAGGATCCTGGACTCCTTGGAGAAATGACTGACTCCAAAGACGAGTCTGGAAGCATCAGGTGCCAAAAGGACACACGCAAAAAATGACAAAGACATGTCATGAGGGTACAGGGATCAGAGTGAAGGGGCTCCTAGTAACCAAATCTGGGACAGTTTGAGCACACTCATGATGGCTAACTGTTTATAACCCACGGAATAGCATACAGAAGCTCACTCTGAAAACAGATGAGAAGAGAATGCTCTCTTTTAGGGGAGTATGTGAACTATTAGTAATAAATGTAGAAGAAATGATGGAGTTAGAAAATTTCCATTTGGCGACCATCACAGTAACAGCTTTTTCAGGAATGTGTTCCAAAAGTGGAACGCAAAGGTATGATGAAGAGGAGGACATTGTTTATAGAGTTTTCATTATCGCCCCACACCATACAGTACTTATTAAGTACAAAGAAAGAAATAGTAACTTCCAGTAGAGGGGCCTGGCAGATATACCTGTGAACAAAAGAGGCATTTCTCCTCACCTTGTATGTTTAACGTTGTATGTCTTCAAGCCATCAGAACCTATGTGAACAATAATAAATCAACATCTGCTACAAAGTAAGTGTTCAATAAGTATCAGCAGTGTTGGATGGCTCACCCGAGACCCAATCCCCACAGCACACAATATATCCACGTGACGAGCATGCATGTGTACCTCCTGAGTCTAAAGATGAAAAACAAATAAATTCACACGTGCATGCATACACAGAGAGAGAGAGAGAGAGAGAGAGAGAGAGAGAGAGAGAGAGAGAGACACGCAGTATCAAAATAAAAACTTTAGATAGATTTCACAGACTTTGAGCAAAGAATGATTCATGAATCAGACCAGAATAGGTTCAGAGAGATTTTGGAGCTGTCACATGGTCTGGTCAGAGAGGATTTGTGGACAGAAAAAGGAAAGTGGTGTAGAAAAAGCAGAAGCAAGGTATGGAACAGCTAGATTAGCTGCAGCTTGGTGTTTGTCTGATTGAAAAGTTGGCTACCTTTCATTGGCCAAAACTCAGTGACTGGTACAAGAATAGGTTATAGTCTGTTTACACGTCTACTTAGGTTAAAGTTCACTATGTATGAAGAAACCTTTAGGTTGAATTTAAAATATTTAAGGAAACAGCTTTAGACTCAACTTAATTTCTCAACAGTTAGCTCTTGTTAGTAAGACACAAATTTATGTAAAATGTTAATTCATAATAGCCTTTTATCATTATTCTTTCATTCAATAGATGTTGATAGTCCAGCAACTAACATATAATTTAAAAACAAAAACAAGCCGGGCTTGGTGGCTCAGCCTGTAATCCCGCGCCTTTGGGAGGCTGAGGTGAGTGGATTGCCTGAGCCCGCGGGTTCGAGACCCGCCTGGGCAGCGAGACCTCATCTCTACAATAAATCAAAAAATCAGCCGGGCGTGGTGGCGCATGCCTGTAATTCTGGCTACTTGGAAGGCTGAGGCGGAAGGATTGCCGGAGCCCAGCAGGTCGAGGCTGCGGTGGCCGGGAGCAGCCACTGCACTCCAGTCTGGGCGACAGAGTGAGACTCCAACTCAAAAAAAAAAAAAAAACTCC
>NW_007258477.1:0-2314 GCF_000164805.1 Carlito syrichta | reverse complement strand
ACACCAGCACTACGTTTATATAATTTAACATTATGCTTTTGGCTTTTGTTGAGAGGTGACTACAAGTACATTTTATCATCATTTGTGCAAAAATGATGATCAAGAATACTGTTTCTTATGTTGTCTCCCTATGTAAAAAGCAGTACAAAAAATTCATCTCAGTATTTACAGCCAGGAAAAAGTTTTCTCTGTGGATGAATTAGCCTCCTAACTTATATGTGACAATTTATGATATAATAGTAAGGTGGCAAAAATCTCATCTTTCTGTGCTACCGGTTTGGTTAGGACAAAATTTTATGACCAACTGTAGTTTTTTCCAGACTCCTTACTTACTCGTCCTATTCTCATGGCTTCTCTTTTATCCTGGTTTTAATAATTTTTATCATATTTGTGCTTGTTATTATCTGAAGACTTAAATTCTTCTTGGAAGGAGACCTGGTGTAAATAATGTACATGAGAACGTCAGAGCACCAGGCACCCAAGATACACAGAAGACAAAGTCAGCAGGGGAAGCAAAAACATTACAGAGGGAAGACGAAGGAATAAAACAGTGGCACAAATCATTCACAGTTTTTAATTAATTTTTTTCATGAAAAAGCTATACTCTCTAGGATTTTGCCTTCAAAGATGATTGTCATAGTGCATGCATTAATATCTTTATTATTTCATTTTGATATGTTTCCTTGGTTCTTATTTTTAATAATTTTGTCGACAAAGAGAAAACTTGCTAGACATCAATGTGTGCAAACAAAATTTAGTAGGCAGTTAATAAAATTTATTGTGTAGAAACACATTGCTAGACAATGATGTCCTCTTCCTATACAAATATTCTTAAAATATTTCATTCATAATTTGAAATTCATCTCAAAGGAAAGAAAAATAAGAAGGGAGAAGTTTGCTGGATAAACAATAAAGTATGAACAGAATGCCTGACAGTGATTGACCATTAGCAGATAAACAAGAAATATTAGTTTTTCATCTTCATTTATTTAACCATTTTATCACTATTAATTCTGTATGGGTGTATTTTAAAAATGTATCTTATACTAGAAAGTCAAGGAAATGTAAAATTTTATTCAATGTGAGATTATGTTCCATTAGACATTCCAAGAATTGTAATTCAGTATTTAAATAAATTTTTGTTCTTTAAAAAATTAGAAGCAGTGGCTCAGCCTGTAATCCTGCACCTTTGGGAGGCTGAGATGAGTGGATTGCCTAAGCCCGTGGGTTCGAGACCCACCTGGGCAGTGAGACCTCATCTCTACAATAAATCAAAAAATCAGCCGGGCATGGTAGCGCATGCCTGTAATTCCGGTTACTTGGAAGGCTGAGGCGGAAGGATCGCCGGAGCCCAGCAGGTCGAGGCTGCGGTGGCCGGGAGCGGCCACTGCACTCCAGTCTGGGTGACAGAGTGAGACTCCAACTCAAAAAAAAATGAGAAGCAGAAAGTAGGAACAACACTTGCAATACATGCGTGTCATTTTAGACTACTATTGGAAACTAAAAAATTTTTATTCATTCTTTTCCAAAATCCATATAATACTACCCATGGTAGCTTCTACCTGGAAGTATGCTTGCATGTCAAGGACTGTACTAAACGCTTTGCATTGTTTACCTTGTTTCATCCTTATAACAGCCCTATGAGGTTGTCTTCTCCAACTGTTACAGATGTTTGCTTATTGCTATCTCCTCTTACTCACAGTGAAATCTCTATATAAAGCAGGGGCTTTATTTTATACCCTATGGCCCAACAGCTTAAAAGAATACATAGCATATAGTAGGTGCTCAAGAAGTGTTGAAATAAATTCATGCATCAATGAAAGGAAAACAGTGAAAAGAAATTTTCTCTGAGAGGCTGAGTAATTTGCTCCAAGTCTCTGGCCAGGATTAAAATCCAGGAGGTCAGACTCAAGTTTTCCCTCTCCTGACCCCTAACATATCTTGCAGAAGATGGGTTTTTCTAAACTATAAAAAATATCTGAGGCATTTGTATGACTTTCTTTGTAACTTTCAAATGGTAAGAACAGTGTATGTAATTTCAAAATATGCTTGAAAAGAAACCTGTAGCTTAGATAAAAGTTGAAAATAAAGTGAAATAGAAGGTAGGAGAGTTTTTGATAGAGAGCACAAGAGGTGGAATATTTTTCTGGAGACGTGTCCTTGTGTAGAATTGAATGAAATGGTGACACTTGAAGCCATCAGCAGGGAGTTCTCTCGTTCTCAGACTGTAGCATGTCTGTGACCTTCCACTCAGTGAAAGGCATGGTTGAAGTTTGGTTGATTCTCTCATTTCTCTAATCCCACAAAGCATAAT
>NW_007258476.1:6885-7576 GCF_000164805.1 Carlito syrichta | reverse complement strand
CTGTGATCACAGGCTTTCCATTTGGTTGACATCCTGGTCTTCCTGTCTGGTCTTGAACTCTGGACTGGAGGAGACCCTCTGGCTGAGACCTGCCCTCAACCAAGGTTTTCTGGCTTTTGTTTGGGGTAGAGATGGGGGCTTGCTATTGTGTCCAACCTGGTCTTGAGCTCCCAGTCTCTGGCCATCTTCCCGTCTTGGCCACCATGAATGCCGATGAGACAGGCGTGAGTAATCTGGCTGTCCTGACTCCCCTGAAGGTTTGTGAGTCATGCCCTCCCTTTTCCAGTGACAGCCCCTGGGAGGAATGAGTGGTTCCACCATGGGGAATGAGGTGGATGAAGGGGTGGGTGCCCCTGCAGTGGCACCACCCTGCACCAGGTGCTCTCCCCGGGGAGGGCTCAGTGGGTGACTCTGGCTGCCATCTCCAGGGTCCCGGGTCATCAGATGGGAGTGAGCCTCGGGGTGGGGCCCTGAGAGGGGTGTGGAGGCCAGGCACGGGTGCTCACACTTGTCATCCCAGCACTCTGGGGAGCCAAGGCGAGAGGATGGCATGAGCCCACATGTTCGAGACCAGTCCGGGTACCTTGGCAAGGCCTCATCTCTCCAAGAAGAAAAATAATGAACCAAGTGTGGTGGTTCACGCCTGTCCTTCTGGCCACTCATGAGCCCAAGGCAGGAGGATCACCGGAGC
>NW_007258476.1:4563-5549 GCF_000164805.1 Carlito syrichta | reverse complement strand
ATGATCCCAGCTCCATACACAAATGGATGCTCTTCTTTTTCTCCTCTTTTCTTTTTTTTGTTGGAGTCAGAGTATCAAAGAAAAAGCAAACCACTGACCTCCAGGCTGTAGGCCGTGGTGTCCAAGAGCGGGCCACTGCACTCCAGCTTGGGTGCCAGAGTGGGACTCTGACTCAGAATAATAATACCAATCACCATCACCACCACCACCAACCCTGCCACCCAGAGAGAGGATTCACCCTCAGGGATGGGACAGTTAAAGACACTTTCCTGCCTGTCATTCACGGTAGGTTTTAAAGGTAGCCACCGGACATGTCCGGCTCATGCCTCCAGCAACACACCACTGAAGTCTTGCCTCCACCCTCCACACAGCAAGGAATCATTTGAGCTCGAGGAACAGATGACCCCAAGCTCAGGTGAATGTCAGGCACAGAGCAATCAAGAAAATCCGGCAATGCCATGGCCTGCCCAGGTCTCGGTCACCCTGTCTACCAACTTTGGGTGTGGGGCGGGCCCCTTCTTCCCCCGATCACTACATCCTTCCCCGCCCAGGTGGACCTTTCCCTGGGATCTGAGGATGCCTGTCATGACACAGATGGGAGGCCTGTTTTTGGTGCCAGATTCTCCGTTGTCCAGGCTGGGGCATGGCAGCACAATAGTGGCTCCCAAGGTTCTCGACATGCAGGGCTCAGGCAGTCCTACCACCTCAGCCCCCAAGCAGCCAAGACTCTGGGGGCCACCATGCCTGACTCGAGTTTGGGGAATTCTTGCCAAGACAAAATCTAGCCCTGTCACCCAAGCTGGACTCTGACCTGTTTTCAGGCAACCTCCTGCCTTAGCTTCCCAGGGCACAGGGGTTGATGCACGTGAGCCATGGTGCCCAGCCTGGACTTGCCATATTTTGTCATCAGGGGAGATGAAAATGATGTCCCAGGATGAAGCCGTTGCCTCCCGTGTAGCTAAAACCATGGGCGCCACCACACATGA
>NW_007258476.1:2515-3710 GCF_000164805.1 Carlito syrichta | reverse complement strand
CACCTGGAATATCAGTGATCTGGGAAGCCGAGGCAGGAGGATGACTGGAGTCAAGGAGCCCAAGGCCAGCCCAGGTCAGGCAGGGGGTCCCCCTTTGCCACACCCATCCAAACAGGCATTCTGGGGTCATGGTGCACATCGTCACTGACAATCCAGAGGCTGAGGCTGGGGGATCACAGGAGCCCATGATTTGGAGGCTGGTGGTGAACATAGGTCATTTCCCTGGGGTCCAACCTGGGCGACAGAACCAGACCCTGTCTCAAAAACATCTGAATATTACACAAATCCTCAACTGCACATGTGTTCACAGGGAGACTGGCTTTAAACCCAGTAAATATGGAATTGGGGGGGGAAGAAATGACTTTGAGTGAGGGATGTGTACCTGGCCTTTCTTGGCAGAAGGTCCTTGTTACCGAATTAGAGTGTCAGTCAGCCTGGGACACATGTCTCCCCTTGGAGAGGAGACCTGGCAGGAACACGGTCAGGGAAACTTAAGAACGCCCAAGCCAAACTAGGAGAAGCCATTGGGAGGGTTGGGACTGGAAGGTGTTGAGCTTGGGGAAACCTCACATTTGGGGGCTTGGGGGAAAAGACTGAGGCCAGAAAGTTTGCAGGAGAATAGATTTCTTTCTTTCTTTCTTTCTTTCTTTCTTTCTTTCTTTCTTTCTTTCTTTCTTTCTTTCTTTCTTTCTTTCTTTCTTTTCTTTCCTCCCTAGGTTGCCCTAGAAGCTCTCAAACCACCCAACTTGGGCCATCCTCTCAGGCTAGGCCTCCAAAAATACTACAATCACAGGTTTTTCATTTGGTCAACATCCTGCTTTTCCTGACTTGTCTTGAACTCTGAACTGGAGGCCATCCATTTGGTAGACATCCATGTCTTCCTGCCTAGTCTTGAACTCTGAGCCAGAGGCAATCCTCATGCCAAGCCTGCTCTCAACCAAGATTTTCTAGATTTTGCTTGGGGTTGAGGTGGGGGCTTACTATGGTGTCCAGCCTGTTCTTGAGCTCCCAGGCTCCAGCCATCATCCCATCTCGGCCTCCCTGAGTGCCGATGAGACAGGCGTGAGTCATCTGGTCATACCTATCCCCCAAAGGTTTGAGAGTCACACCCTCCATTTCCTCGAGGCAGTCCCTGGGAGGAGCAAGTGGGTTCACACAGGGGCATGAAGTGGGTAGAGGGTTGGGCACCCCGGTG
>NW_007258476.1:0-1592 GCF_000164805.1 Carlito syrichta | reverse complement strand
AACTACGCAACTCAGGCCATCATCTCAGACTGGCCCTCCCAAACTGCTGCGATCACAGGCTTTCCATTTTGTCAACATCCTGCTCTTTCTGCCTGGTCTTGAACTCTAGCCTGGAGGCAATCCTCCTGCCAACGCCTGCCCTCAACCAAGGTTTCCGGTCTTTTGCTTGATGTTGGGGTGGGGGCTTTCTGTGGTGTCCAGCCTGGTCTCGAGCTCCCGGGCTATGGCCATCTTTCCATCTCAACCTCTCCGAGTGCTGAGGACACAGGTATGACTCATCCTGCATTATCCACCCCCCGATGTTTTGAGATTCACCACCTCCCTTTCCCCAGTGAGGTGAGCAGGTCCACCCTGCGGATTGAGTCAGGTGGTGGGGTGGGCACCCTGACAGAGACACGCCCATGAGCCTGGCCCTCCCATGGTGGAGGCTTTGGCAGGCAATTCTGGCAGCCCTCTCCAGGGTCCCGGGTCATTGGAGGGAAGCGGACCTCGTGGTGGGGACCAGAAAGGGGTGTTTAGGCCGGGTGCTGTGTCTCGAGCCTTTCATTCCAGTGATCTGGGAGGCTGAGGTGAGAGAATGGACTTAGCCTTCAGGTTCGAGACAACCCCAGGCACTTTGGCGAGACCTCATCTCTACAAGAAGCCAAAAAAATGAGTGGATCAGGGTGGCCTGTCATTCCTGCCACTCAGGAAGAAATGATGGGAGGACTCCAGAGGCCAGCTGGTGGAGGCTGTGTTAGCCGAGGGCATGACCCTGCTCTCCAGCCTGGGCAACAGAGTGGGACTCCGACTCAGAAAAATAATACCAACCACCACCACAACAACCACCGGCCAGGCTCCGGGGCTCAACCTGGCATCCCAGTCCTTCGGAGTCTCAGGCAAGTGGAAGGCCTGAACCTGCGGTTCAGACACCAGCCTGGGTCATGGGCCAAGACCTTGTCTTGGCCATCAAAATAAATCCAAAGATTAGTCGGGTGTTGTGGCATAGGCCTGTGGTTCCAGTCACTCGGGTGTCCGAGGTGGTAGAATCTCCTGAGTCCGGCAGGTGAAGTCTGTGGTGGCCATGAGCATGCCCCTGTACTCCAGCCTGGGCGACAGAGCAAGATTCTGACTCCAAATAATAATAATTACCTCCACCACCACCACCACCAGTACTACCACCAAGAACGAGGAGTCATCCTCAAGGCTGGGATACTAAAAGGTGCTTTCTGGTCTCTCGTTCATGAGAGGTTTCAAAGGTGGCCACCGGGCACGTCTGTCCCACGCCTTTGGCCACACACTCCAGAATGCCAGCCTCCACCCTCCACACTCATGCACCACAGAAAAGACGTGTGTGAGCTAGTGGATTAAACAGCCTTGAACTTGTGTGTCTGTTCGGCACAGAGTGATCAAGGCAGTGCAACAATTCCATGACCAGTCCAGGTTCTGGTGAACTTGTCTGCCACCTACAGGTGGGGGGAGTGTCCCTTCCTCTCCAGATCACTTCATCGTGTCCTGCCCATGCGGATCTTTCCTTATGGAGCCCAGGACGCCCATGGGGTAGGACATGGGAGGTGCCTTTTTGTCCATGGAGTCTCCCTCAGCCAGGTTGG